>NW_016162720.1:37409-41103 GCF_001687245.7 Rhagoletis zephyria
AAGGGTACAGCCAAGAGAGAGGCATAAATTACGACGAGACATTTGCACCTGTTGTTAGGTATACTTCTATACGTCTACTACTCGCTATTGCTGCAAGGCACAGCTTGTTTATTCATCAAATGGATGCAGTTACTGCTTTCCTGAATGCCGAACTCAAAGAAGAAATTTACATGGGACAACCCGACGGTTTTGACGATGGCTCTGGGCGTGTGTGCAAATTTAAAAAATCCCCCTGTGGGCTAAAGCAGTCTAGCAGACTCTGGAACGAAAAGTTCAATGGTGTTTTGTTAAGTCTTGGGTTTAAAGTCAAAATGGGGTTTCAAAACTAAAACGAACGCCCATGATGACTTGATACGACATAAAGCCAGGCTTGTCATAAAAGGGTACAGCCAAGAGAGAGGCATAAATTACGACGAGACATTTGCACCTGTTGTTAGGTATACTACTATACGTCTACTACTCGCTATTGCTGCAAGGCACAGCTTGTTTATTCATCAAATGGATGCAGTTACTGCTTTCCTGAATGCCGAACTCAAAGAAGAAATTTACATGGGACAACCCGACGGTTTTGACGATGGCTCTGGGCGTGTGTGCAAATTTAAAAAATCCCTCTATGGGCTAAAGCAGTCTAGCAGACTCTGGAACGAAAAGTTCAATGGTGTTTTGTTAAGTCTTGGGTTGACACGCAGCGAAGTTGACCAATGCGTATACTATCGAATAGATGGCAGCGAAAAACTATTTGTGGCTGTGTATGTAGACGACGTGTTGTTGTTTTCAAAACAACAACGTGTTGTTGGTTACAAAAGCTGAAGGAGGAATTGTCGTTACAATTCAGGATGAAGGATGTCGGTGAAGCTTCGTCAGTGTTGGGCATGCGAATCACCAGAGACAACATAAATGGTACAATCAAGATCGACCAATCACAGTACATAAAGGAGGTGCTGAAGCGTTTTGGAATGGACGACTCCAACCCAGTTTCACCGCCAATCGATATGAGTCAGCAGCTCAGCTCCAAAATGAGTCCAACCACCGAAAGCGAAAAGCGCGACATGGCAGAGATTCCGTATATGCAAGCTGTGGGCTGTTTGCTCTTTGCCGCTCAAATAACCCGTCCGGATATTTGCTTCGCAGTAAATTTGCTGAGTAGATACTCTACCAATCCAGGAAAGGCACATTGGTGTGCCATAAAACGTGTCAACGTACAATCGACGAAGAGCTTGTTTTTACAAAAGGAGCTAGCGATATCTCCGGTTTCTGCGACGCCGATTGGGGTAGTGACCTCGATCAAAGACGGTCGACTACTGGCTATATCTTCACATTCCAAGGTGGAGCTATATCTTGGTGCACACGACGACAGCGTACAGTTGCACTTCGGCTATTCAGGAAGCAACATGGCTAAAACGATTCAAAAATGAATTAGAACCCAACACCCCGAAATCACTAGTGCTGCATTGCGATAACAAAAGTGCAATACAAGTGGCAACCAACAACTCACCTCGAACAAAGCATGTTGACATCAATGGCAAGTTCATCCGTCAGCACTTGGATAGCGGTAGGATTATCCTTCGTTATATTCCTACAAATTAAATGCNTTCTTGGATAGCGGTAGGATTATCCTTCGTTATATTCCTACAAATTAAATGCCTGCATATATACTGACCAAAGACGTGGCTAAAGCTAAGCACACTCATTTATCTAGAGCTCTTGGCCTCATTTAATTTACCTACAACAAAAANCCTGCATATATACTGACCAAAGACGTGGCTAAAGCTAAGCACACTCATTTATCTAGAGCTCTTGGCCTCATTTAATTTACCTACAACAAAAACCTTTAACCTTGTATGTTTGCTAAACAATATGTATTAACTTTTGATTGTTTCTTTAACAAATGTAAAATAAGCGTTATTCAGGAAAGGTATTGTGAATTAAAAATTTGAATAACCCTTTTTTCACTAGTGCAACCCTGCTTTTAAATATGTACACTTGAATCTGACAAACAATAAAACATGGTTTCACTTCCGTTTTGTAACTCTTCAACCACGAGTTTGTTTTTCCTTTCATTGCTGCGCGGAACTGGTTTTAGCCTTCAAATCAACAATTTTCGATTTGATAAACGGATAGCGGTCCGTGGACGGCATGGCAAAAATTGAGTCGCTAAGCTGCAAAATTGTTGCGGCTTTTGGTTTATCGGCCGCAATTCCGCTGGCTATGAACCAGAAGTCCATGGTTATAAAGCACGCCTCTATATTTGCACTGGACATAGGAGGAATGGGCAGTAGTGAATACACCACAGCGACATTGTCTGCCGGAGGAGATTGCGTGGTCGATGTCTGGAGGCTACTGTCTTCCATAGCCTCAACATGATTGAAAACGTGCTTTTTGTTCGGGGTCACCAGTTTTGGTGTATTTATTGGAAAGTCACACCAGACTCGTAAAAAGCGACGAAATATCAGTTTAGTGGTACAAATTAATCAAGAATTTTTATTAAGCAAAGGTTCATAAATTCACAAAAAGAATTGATTGTTTAATTTACTTATTGGCGCACAAGCGTGAATCTTACGTCTATATATGTTTATATATTATATTATGTATGTATGTACGATATGTACACCCTTGCATATTGCTGTGCAAAAGCATAAAATTAGAATGGTTGTTTGATTTTAAAAGCGTTCTACACCAATTTAATATTTTCCCTGCACCCGAAAAAAATCGTTCACAAGGAACTGAAGCCGCAACAATGCAAAAGCATTTTAAAACGTATCTGTAAAGATAGGTTCTTACGTCATACGTTCATGCCAAGAAAATTGAGAAATAGTAGCAATGACAAATTTAGTTAATTTAGTTCATGAACTACCCAAGCATATTACCTACCAAAAACTAAAAATCGAAAAAATTTTACATAACGCACTTTGCAAGTGGATTACTCAAATACTAATCCCCAAATTCATAGAAAATAAGGAATGCTTTATAAATCGAGGATTTGTATAAAAAATTATTACAATATAACAAAACAACAACAATGCAATTTCAAATTGGCAGAGCTAATATGATAGATTCAATCGCATAGCTTAAATCGTTTATCTCAGCGAGGAATAATCTGAATTAAAAAAACATAATAAAATATTCTTAAATGTCAAACAGTGCAGATAATATTCAGATAAGATTTGAAATTTTCAAAAAAGGTAATTTTCACACCTTTAGGTTTAGGTCTCATAAATGCTTTATAGCACGCAGGTGTTGGTCTCGACTGACGCCTTACTCAAACCGGAAGGCTGATTCTTTGCTCTTCTTCCGCGGATTTAATGCATCGGGCCTTATATGTTCGTCGCCGGTGATGACCAATCCTCCTGCCTTGGTAAGGGTAATCTCGGCTTGTCCTTCCTTCTCTTGGCACCGATGACCACGTTCTGCCGGGCGCTCAAATGTGATCGTGGGACCTTCGCCTACACTCACTTCTCACTAATTTTTATTTATTTTTATTTTTTTGCAACTCGCGACTTTAAAACGCGTTTAAAATTTATTTTATTTTTGTTTAAATTAAAACAAAATTGTTTACATGTTACTGTACTTAAAAAAATGCTGCTTAAATAAAACGCCTCAACTTGCGTGCACTGTAGAATCGTTGCAATGACACCGTCAATTATCTTCTCACGGAACTCAGCGGAACTTTTATAAACTACACTGAGGAAAAAAA
>NW_016162721.1:0-27280 GCF_001687245.7 Rhagoletis zephyria
GCCAAGGTACAAGACCCATAATTAGCTATTCGCCAGTGGCATGGCGGAGCAGACTCTCAATCAATAGCGTGATAAAGTTTCTTGCTAAACTTCAAAGGACTCTTGCTGTGTGCTGCTCTTGACGCACTGCTGCACTTACCGTAATTTTCTGTCTTCACACGTGGGGAAACCTTAATGTTGGTATAACACTGTGTGGAGCGAGGCGAAAATTGCTGGCGACAGAGATTTGTGTACTTGTGTATTTTCAACGCCACAGGATAGTACGCCACCATTACTTTATTAAGGAGATTCTATAATTGAACCCGGACTCGCACATTGTCGAATCTTCACTTATGGTTCTAAACTGACTCTGGGTAAGGATCTGGGGTCTTTATCGAAGTTAATGAGGTATTTGCAATCCTCAAAGCCAAGCGCTACGTGGTGGAAATAGGTGGGGGGAGGAGTTTACGTGTCTGCAGTCACAGCCAAGCAGCACTTAAGGCCTTCTAACTAAGTAGTTCCAAACTAGTTCGGTATGCAAGTCCCGGCTAAATTATGTTGGTAACCATCAAGAGCTTGCTTTACTCTGGGTAGCAGGTCACTCTGGAGTACCGGGTTACGACTCATCTGACCCTTTGGCCAGAGTTAGCTCAGACCAGGAATTCTTCGTTCCGCCTCCATCAGAAACTGGGTGAATACTTCGCTCAGCAATGACTGGGAGGCATCGAGGGGCTGCAGACGGGATTGCAGACAACTTGTTTGACACAAACACCTGACTGGGATAGGCGTACATGAGAACTCCACTGCCCATTCTGCCTTGAAAAGGATGAGACGTTGTAAAACTTTTTGTGATTTTACTCCGCCTTTGCCAGAATAAAGTATGAACATTCTTCAAAAAAATTTAAGTAAAGGGAGAGTCTTGATAAATGAATAAAGAAATCACTGAAAATCGGGACATAATCGATACAAATACGAAAAATCGGGGCACTTATACGTCCGGACATTTTACAGATATTCAGCGAAATCATTATCAGTCGTTGGGTCTAGGGAAGTCAGAAAGTCATATATCCTTAACATTTAATATTCTCTGAAATTAGAAAAAAAAAAATTCTCTATATTAACTTTTTCACTTTGTGGTTGAGAAGTACTACAAATGTAAAGTCTAGTGAAATATATGCTAATGTCTAAGTTTGAAGTTGGTGCATACCTTTAGGCTTAGCAGTAAGTTGTCCATTTAAAATATGCCAAAACAATTTCTATTAAATAACTAAAAACATCAACAGTTTGCGGCAAGAATTTGCATTAAAAGTATACAGGTTTTATGGTAAATTTTTGCTAGGTCTAAACTTTGCGCCACGTGCTAACTAATACCGAAGTGCCCGCACAAGTTGACATTGACTTAAATCCCATCACGCTCCTTTTTACTTATTAACGTTAAGCTAATGAAACCCTTCCAACAAAATAATTATAACAACACACAAAATTTAATAAATTTGCGACATAATGGTATTAAATTCTAATTAAGCGACATGCGGAGTACGAATAAATGAAATTTCCACACAAAATGCACAAAAAATCTGCAGGCAGTAGAAAAAATAAAGCACAAAAAAAAATAAACAAGAACATGAACTGGTATTAGCAACAATGTGAACGCGCAGGAGTTGCTTAGTTACAGAAATTAAGCTAGCGTAAGGATATATTGTACTCGTATAGTACGTACATACAGGCATCAGTATGTCTGTAGTTAGTTCAAAAAGGACCAACAAAACATGCGCGCTGGCACTTGAAAATTAATTAAAAACTAAAATCCTTAACACAGTCAGCAGCCGCGGCCAACAAACTGAAAATGTAATTCGTGGGCGAGAAGCACGATACAACAGCAACACACCGATATACCACAACACACCGGTACATGTAATTCTCAATTAAAGCTACATACAAACATACATATCAACATAAGCGAATGCAAACAAACATGTATACAGTCAGCGTCAAAAATATGAATACCCTGTCGTTTTGACGATTTTATTTATTTATGTTTTCCATACCAAACTTTTATTTTGTTTTATATTTTTAATTTTATAAAAATATAATTCATTCAACAGCAAAATCGAGCAGAATCAATTTTATAAATTTCATAGAGAACTCTAGATTTTGCTCATGTGATATATGGAAGAAAATGCGCAACACCTTTGACAAAAAAAAAAAATTTCAAACAATTTTCTAAGATATCGAATTGAAAAGATTAAAATTTTTACGAAAATTTTTTGGTATCTCTTGAATTTTCCCGAGTTCTATAGGAAATTAAAAAAATGGATTCTGCTGGTTTTTGCTGTTGAATGAACATTATTTTTATAAAAAAAAAATTGGTATCGAAAATATAAATAAATAGAATCGGTAAAACGACAGGGTATTCATATTTTTGACGCTGGCTTATTAAACTAAAATATAATATACTGCAAAACTCCATACTCAAAATTTTCCTAAGAAATCGAATTGAAAAATTAAACATTTTGATGAAAATTTTTTGGTATATCTTAAATTTTCCCGAGTTCTATATGAAATTAAGAATAATTAAATCTGCTGTCTTTCTGCTGTTGTATAAACTACATTTTTATAAAAAAAAAAAAATTTGAAAAATTTCGTATCGAAAATATAAATAAAAAAAATCGTCAAAAAGTCGAGATACTCATAATATTTTTGACGCTGACTGTATGTTTCTACTTGCATACAAACATTATTCGTGAGTTTGAGCGCTACAAGGACTGTGCGTAATGATTGTTGTTGACTTCTGTGAAGTGTCGTTGACAAGGTCCACTCAAGTGGCATTGGAGGTGCTGAAAGTGTCGCAAAAGGGATTAAATGAATGAGCGTAGGTCGAAATTGAACAAGCAGAATTTAATTTTGTAGTGCGTAGTAGGTTCTATTTGCTAAATTTGCACTAGGATTTCATTGCGCCAGTTGTTGCTTAGTCGTTAAACAAGTGGACAAAAGCACTGCTGTGTGACTGATTGATTGAATGTATATGGTGACGCATGGACGCAATGGGCATTGTGGCAATGAATAACAAAACCCACTTGAATTAAGGTAACAGCGTTTTAAACACTGAGACACTGACTGATGGAGTTGGTTGATGCGTGAGCGAGTGGGTGGTTCCTATTTGATTGACCGACAGGGACGAAGGAGAGGCAAAACGAAATTGCTAAATTAGAGAGTATGCAGTGACGTAGATGCGTAAAGCAGCCACCGGATATAGAGTTCTATAGGCTTTTTAGCCAATATTTGGCTATGATACATGCAACACTCCTTGAAGCCATAGTAGTTAATAAAAAAATCAGGAAGTAGTAAAAAAGATCCCAGTGGCTTCAGGATATTCCAAAAGAATAAATAAATTGACAACTCGCTTCGAATAATCAGACAAATGCTTTCTGCTACTCTACAGATTACAGAGTGATGGAGATGCGACAAATTGAATTCATTTAGGATTGGCAAATTTGCCATTTGTTCTTTATATCGATTTGAAGTTGAAGATCAAAGGTCGTAAAATGAGTAAGTACAATTTTCTATATTTTTTGGGCTTTCCATGACAAATCGATTTTAAATTAATAGAATTATTTACTTAAGTGCAAAAATTTTTTTGTATACAGTGAGCGTCAAAAATAAGTACACTCGTTTGTTTTGATGATTTTATTTACATTTTCCATATCAAATTGTTATTTTTTAAATTAAGTTCATTCAACACCAAAAACTACAATAATCAATTTTTTTTTATATAGTTCACTCAACAGCAAAAACCACAAAAACTATTTTTCCTAATTTTAGACAGAACTCGGAAAAATGCTAGACATTTTGTAATTTTCAATTTGATTTTTTAGAAAAATATTGAGTATGCAGTTTTGTGGCCCATTAGAATTAAGTATAATAAAGTGCAAGTTTCAAGTCGCTAAAGAATGCCGTTTATTTTTGAAAATTCTTTCGCTTTCAAATAAAAAAAAAATTGTTTTCATGCGTTATTAAATTAAAAAAAAATATATATCCAACTGAAAAGTTGAAAATTTGCTGAAAATTTGTTTTGTGGTTTTGCTGTTGAATTACCTTAATTTATATAAAAATATAAGAAAAATTTGGAATGCAAAATATAAAAAAATAAAATAGTCAAAATTTAAGTATATATATTGTTGATGCTCAGTGCATATAAAATAAAGGTAATTTCAATTGAACTTTGAGCCAAATTGCAAAAGTCAAAGTTTAACTTTATAAAAAATGTCACCACAAATTCAAAATGTTTTTCCGCATTTTTACAAAATGTGGTTATGTAGTTTTATAAATTTTAGCCACTTCCGAGGTATAGAGATAAGCACTGTGTGCCAAAAATGACATTTCTCAGCCCGCAAATGTCGACTTCGGAATAGCTGATTAAAAAGTCCGATCAGATGTTTAGACAGCAGGCTTGAAAAACTTAGCAGTTTAAGCGTTGACATAATTCCATCTCGACGTTCTCCTAGTAGATGCAATTGTAAGGGTGCGGTGCGATATTTAGTTCTGCCACGAGAATAGCCATCAGGCCATGTCCTGTTAACACACCAGCCAGAATTTAGAGTTACTAATTCGAGCGCATAAGGAAATAGCTTGACCACCTCTGGTCTACACTCGGCCAGAAAGACTTTGCAGTAACAAATGTTCTGGCTTTAGCCCACCATTTTCTGGAGGCTCAGCTCTCGAAGAGCAGGCTACATGCTACTCCCACACTCCTACACTCTCTCTCTCTCTCCCAACTGGAGGATGGAAACTACCCCTGCCAGAAAAATAACACGCTGCAAAAGACTCGTACACCTATCCATTGGTCTAAAATTTCTTCGATGCCTCCTTCTTCCCTGGAAGGGTCTACCCACCCAGAGTCTGTGTTATCGGGGACACAGTCGAAACCTCCAAGAATATTAGAGTAGCTCTTTGTTAAGCTATGTTAAGCATGACGTTAGGTGCCTAAATGGGAGTGACTTATGACCAGCGTAGTCTTCTCATAGAGCCAAAAAAGGAGAGCGGTGCTCCATCTTCTAATTGCTCTAATGTAACAGTAGAGAGCTATTGCTGACTTCATTACTATTCAAGGCTTCCAAGGGCAATTTTCAAGAAAATAAAATGCGTAAATCGTTTCAATAAAAATTGCCTTTCGCCAAGAACTTTTAAATCCACAAACAAAAGAAACGACTTGCGCCCAAATGAGGGTGAACACACTAGTGTTTTGAAAAGAAAATGTGTAGATAAATATAACCACACACTTAAACTCGTCTCGATGCAGACCCCAAATACATTTATCAATTTGTAAAGTTTTTTTTTCTTTCATTTACCGCCACCATTCCTGTCATTGACAGCAGGATTCGACGCAGTGCGTACAGTGCATACGCACCTCTCTATCTACATATCAAAATGGTGTTGTGTGCACCGGAAATTTCTACTCTTCTGACACTTTTCATTCACCCATGCGCTCAATACTGTAATGCAGTCATATTTTAATGCCCGGTTTGCTAACTAAGTACTTGGAAATAAGTTTTCATAAGAGAAGCTTTACTGCAGAAATTGAATTTCTATACCACGTATATATGTACATATGAAAGTGGTATTTATGAAGGCCTTCTTGGGCCATACGCTGCTGCGCGGCTATTTGCTCCATTACGTATACCTAAAGCAGCAGCTAAAAACTTTCGAACTGCTCAGAGTGCTCTGCAGCAAAGTGTTTGCTTTGAATAGATAAAACGCTTAGCTAAATGATATCATGGCGTGTGGCGCACAGCACGAGCTATGAGGAAATTGAAATCAATGTTGGCATTGGCTTTGTTCGTTATTTTTTTCACTTGCTTTTTTCGTTGCTTCCGTTTTCTTTTCCTCGGATTTCTTGGTATGTGCAGAGGTATAAGGTGGCGTGGCTGCACTCGTGTTGGCGCTTATGCTTTTATAAATCTGGTTTGTTATTATTTGCGTTATGGAATTGATTTTCCGCCGAATGTGGGTGCTCCGGCTTTGGGTTATCTATAGCGTATATACATATACTTATTTGTGCTGCTCAGAAAGCAAGTTTCTTTGACTTGAGTTAAGTAAGTTATTTCTTACACTGTTTGAGAAATGCATCTGTGTTTAGATATTAATTTCAGTGAGTAACTGATGAAATGAAGCATAAGTTGCTTAGCTTTCTTTCTTGCATATTTCTCGGCACTTTGATTTTCTGATTTTACAACTAAACGAATGCAACGAAAGAAAGTGCAAATCGTTATAAATTTAGAGAAATGGGACATTCTTATAAAAAGATATAGAAATAGATACATTTGTGGCATTTTAAAAACTTTACAAAGTTCTGTTGGACATACATTTATGTTGCATATTCAAAAACTGGACATAAATTTTAGTTATTTTTTTTAAATTGAAACCAGAGTATACCGGTAAAAATTTTTGACAATTTCAAAACTGGACATACATTTTTGGCCACCGAAAAAAATGGACATAATTTGTTTTTGCTTTTTAAAATCTGGACATAAAATTATGCTTAGTTTGAAACTGAATATGAATTTTTCTTTACTAATTTTTGTCAGTTAAAATTTGGACAAAATTGGTTAATTAAAACCGAAACACGAGTTTTTGGTAATTCTGAAGCGGTGCATAAATTTTTGGTACTTAAAAACTGATGATTTAAAATTTACAACTGAAAAGTGGATAAAATTTTATATGGCCACCAATTTTGGTATTTCAACAACTAAACATATATTTTCAGTGAATTTGGTCACTGGACATAAATTTTTGGCTATTAAAATTTGGCGCCATAAAGTTAACAACGAAAATGTCGATACAACAATCTTATGTTTCCAAATAAAGAACCTAAAATACGCGCGGTAAAAATTAGACGTATAAACCATATAAAAATGTCAGACAAAAATTTATAAATCAAATCTAACTGGTTTTTATTTTAATGTTCAGTTTCCGAATGGCCAAAAATGCATTCCTATGTAAATGTAAAAAAATGTACATCCAAGAATTTACTTCCAGTGTCTAAATGCCCGAAAATTTATGCACCAGGTTTATAATGACCAAAAATTTTTGTCTAGTTTTTAGTTTACAACCAAAAATTTATGTCGAGTTTCTATATGCGCGAAAATTTATGAATCAGTATTTAAATGGCCAAAAATATATTGCTTAAAATTTGTGTTAAATTTTTAATTTACAGCCAAAAATTTATGTCTGGTTTCTTAATGACCGAAAATTTATTCACCAGATTTTAAATGACCAAAAACGTATGTATAGTTTTCAATTTATAGCCAAAAATTTATGTCCAGTTTTTAAGTGACTGAAAATTTATAGCCAAAAATTTACGGAAAGTTTCTAAATAGCCGAAAATTTATGCATCAGTTTTTAAATTACCAAAAAATTTGGCCAAAAATTTATGTCCAGTTTATTATTTACAGCCAAAAATGTATGTCTGGCTTCTGTCTGCACGAAAAGTGTAGGCCAAAAATGTATGTCTAGTTTTTAGATGACCAAAACATGTATGTGCAATTTTTTAATTACCATAATTTTATGTCCATATGAAAAATAGTGGGGGTTGACTGTTATCGATATTGATGAAATAAGACTTGCAAATCCGTATGCATGGGACCACAATCATATAAAGAGAGTAACTTTCTGTATCCGAGCTATTTAACTAAATGTATGTACTCCACAAAGAATTGTAATTTCTTTAAACCAGTTCCTACAATTCGCACTTTCGGTAAACCATGGCGTATGAGTAACCCCAAAACCAAACTTTCACATTTCAAGTGAAAACCGCTACCACACAATTGCAATTAAAAAGCCATTTCAACAAATGTGAAAAGAGAAAAACAAAAATATGGTATATAAATTCGCATGAAAAAGCCCGAAAGTGTGTCAGTTTGTCAAACACCTAGCCGTCTTTATTCAGCCACATAGAAAATTACAGCCGTGGTTTCACACAAGCGAAAGGCAAAAAGTGAAATAAACATCCAAAAGTCACGTGTTAACTGCAGGCTAAGCCAACTGGCAGCTGCCAGCAGCTATGGCAAATTTGGTGGGGTGATATGAACGGCTGATTGACAAGGCGTACGCGTTGAATGTGTGTGTGTGTGTGAGTGCGCGTTGCACCTAAGGCGTTCGCCTGGCAGGAGTGCATTTGCTGCACTGTTGTGGTCGACGGCTTAAAAATCTAAGTGTTACTGCAGTGGTATAATAGCAACAAAAAAAAATACAATAATGAACTGCCAACTACAGGCGCACGGCATGCGATAATTAAGTTGCTTTCTGGTTGATTGTGTGGTTGAGTGGAAAGAAATTGAACGATGGCGGTGCTGATATAAAAGGAATTTATATGTATAAGCAAGTGTTTTGATGTTCTAAAGCACGCGAACTTATTTATTTTATATATTTCTGTAGAAGAAATCTTAAAACAAAAAGAGTTTTATTGAGAGCAATGCACTATTTTGTAGATTTACTTCTATATGCCACGCTAATGAAAATTTGTCTGTTCCCAAGAACATAGCAGAAATTATTAAATAACTCTTGAAATAACGGAATCTACCCACCTTAAAAGCTTGTCTTAAGCATTGGAATTCCGGTCATCGCTACGCTAGATTTTCGTCGCCAAAATTCTCTAAAAAATAGGCAGTAGCGCCTAAAAGTATACAACATGAAAAAGTAACAGTTTCAATGTGTTATTAGCAAAATCTGGCAGGATGAGGGACATGTAAATAGATGCTGCTATACTTTTGCACTGCAGGTTTACCTTTCCAATATCAAGTGCCTCTAAAAGTATGCAAATTGAAAGTCTACGAGATGCAGTAAGAAATCGTATAATCTTCAGCAGTTGCTGCATACTTTTAGGCGCACAGGTCTTCCATTTGCGAAATTCTGAATCTGTTATTAAGTCAGCTGGTTAATAAAATAACATCTGACCCTTGTAGACAGTACAAAAACGACTTTTTAATGTCAGTTTGCGATAATTTCGATTATCGATAGGCCGAATAAAGCAAAAAGGGCAGAAGTGAAATTTTTTAGCAAGAGCTCTCATTAAGGCTGGATCGGCTAATTGGATAAGCCTCCAACCGCAAACCACTTTCAGTTTTAAATATTTATATGCAAAACGAAATTCTAGCTTTGCCTACGCCACCGGAAACGTGACAGTAGCTGTTAGGAAGGGCATCAGCTTCATTCGGAAGGTCATTGCTTCGAATTTACAGTCATTAATTTTTGCTGAGGTTTTAAAACAGCTAGAAGGCCATTGAGAAGAATAAGGTTGACATTTTGTTGTACCTGTGAATGATTTGTTTAAGCCCTTCGATCGCAAATTTTCCTCCGCATTAGAAAACCATTTTTGGACCTTTTATCATATTTTTCTCATTCTAGAAATATCTATGTACGTAAAATTTCAAGTTGATACGACCATCCATTTGGGCGTTATAGAATGCCATAGGTGCTATGTGATCGGAAAAAAATATTTAAAAAAAAGTCAAAGGGTTAAAGAATAAAAGTCTTGAAAGCTGATTCGAGCAAGACAACAAATATGATATGGGTGACCCCGGAAAGGCTTTTCCAGATGTTACCACTTATAAAACTAAAGTAAAGTGAGCTCAAGCTCAAAAATGTGTACCGGAATTGGAGTCGGAGCTAAAGCTGACGCGCGAAGTCCAATGGATAAAAATTATGGCAGTTGAGTGAACTGAAAAGAGGACGGCATAACTGGACCAAGGCTGATCTAGATTCCGGTACGGATCCCATCACGTCTTCTTGGCATTTCTGATTCAGCAGTTTAATACGAATTCCAACTAGGAAGGAATGTAAAGTTTGCGGACCGACGAGAAATGATAGTGTTAACATCTTAAACGATGGTTGAATAATGAATTAATGAGTTGGCGAGGATCTGTATTCGAAGGAGTTGCAGGTCAGAGAATCCTGTTTGCCTTTTACAGAAAAGAGGGCCTCCAACAGGGCATGTTACTAACTATAATGAACCTTTTATACAACCACTGATTTGTGATCTACTGAGAAAAATGGGAGCTAAACTAAAAAAGAACGCTTTTTTTGGCGTTTTTACCCCTTTTTTTCTAAGAAACCGGACGTGCTACAAATTTCAGCCTATGCTTAAATTGAAGCTTGAATCTTACGCTATTATAATTATATATGCAAGCTACAAAATAAGCAGTTTTGAATAAAATGACGGATCCAAGATAACGGACGCAAAATCAAAAAGTTTACCTAAGTTAATCAAATTGAACTCTCGGGAGTTTGAGTTTACCCAATTTTATTCAAAACTGTTTATCAAGATTTAATTTAAACATATTTTTTTCGCACTTTTATCAAAACGTGAGCGCACAAATATACAACGTTAATTACCCTTATATAAAAAGTGTAATTAGTATACCTGTGTTATCTATGTGAATGACCACATCTACAGGCAAGGTGCCACAAGCACTTAGGATTTCTCTTTTCTTATCAATGGGGATTTTTCAATAAAATTGTTGTTTCTTTTTCAAAATAATTGCACAATTTTTTCCACAATTTATCACTTGCCAACCCAATTGAAGTACATTATAACCCGTGTAACCAGTGATCAGACTTCTACCACATTGTGTTAGATCTGCCACTTTTTTGAGCATCTACCACATCTACCACACAAGGTCTGAAATCTACCACATATTCGCGTTTTTGAGTAGTTTTATTTTTGCTCGAGATAATTTTCTTAATTTTAAGAGCAAAAGTTGTCCAACACTAAACATTAACAACAGATTCTGCTGGGAGAATAAAATAAACCGTCAAATAGCAAATTTTCTCAATATTCAAATTTTCGACAGGAAACGTGGTTTTATTGTCTTAAATTGCAAAATATATGATTTATAAAAAAGAATTAAAAGCGAAAATGTTAAAAAACGGCGATTTTTGTGAAAGTAGCAAATTTCGTGCATCTAAAGTTTCTAAAGCGTTGTTTACTTTTACTTGAGAATTGTCAAAATCGGCAAATCCCAAGTAGGGGTTTCTGGAACGTGCCACATTTGTTCGCTACATCGTGATGTGATAAAAAGAAAAGCTGGCAGCACTCCGTAAGGTTGCAAAAATCTTTCAAAATATGTTCGAAAAATATTTTGATATGGAAGGAACTGCTTTACACTGTCAAGAAACAAAATTGCCAAAACTCAACGCAATTTTTAGCAACTTCAATCTTGCACTTTATTATACTAAAATTAATTTTTTTTAGATTCTAATAAAAATGTTTGCAATTTAGGTGAAACCTTGCAGAATTTTTTTAATTTTTGTATAAAGTTTGGTCCAAAACCTGAGATCTACCACATTTGTTTGAAATCTACCACTTTTTTTCCAGATTCTACCACACAATTTTTTTTGAAGTCCGATCACTGCGTGTAACTAGTATTTTTTAATTGCTACTCTATTTAAACCATATCTGTAAAGTAGTTTCCTAATAGCCCGGTCAAGTTAGATTTTCAAGGTTGCAATAATTTCGCATAAAGCTGAAAATTGGTACGAATGTTACGAACACTACTATCCATAAATGAAATGTGAAAAGTCCCAGTTCTTTAAAAAAAATCATTCAAGGTCAAATGTCATATAAATTGATTTTTAACACGTTTCAGCTAAACCGTAAGGTTTATCATAAAACTTGGTTAGACAAAAGTGTTGATCATGCAATTATCTCTAAAACCGTTATGACACTTTTTTCCTAAGAGTCACCATTTCTGGGATACAACGATTCGATCGACATCCATATAGTAATAATTCATTTAACTTATCAAATACTTTGAATTGAAGTAAATTTTTTAACAAGTGGGCGGTTCAAAAAATGCAGTCTGTTTGGGAGTTGCCGCCGTCCTTCTTCCATTAATCCAATTTTTTTTTTTCCATGAGTATGGTATTGATTTCATATCCCTCCAAACAAAGTTCCAGTACTCTACCACAAATACTGCCCTGCTACATACAGGGTTGTTGCGAATATTATTCCGAAATAAAAGTTCTTTCCGGATAATAAACAAACCGCTTATCCAAATTAAACAAGTTTGGTATCAAATGAAAGAGGATTTAAACAGCTTTAAATCTGAAATCCCTAAACGAAGAAAGCCACATATTGAAAAATATTTCCATAAAAAGTGTTAACTAATTACCATAAAACAAATCTTGTGTCAGGTATATGCATTTCTTTAGTATTAAATTATAAAAAAATTTAAATAGAGGTCGTTTGCTTTTTCTGATTAAAAGCTATTTCAGTCCTCTTTCATATGATACCAAATTTGTTTAATTTGGACAGGCGGTTTGTTTATTAAGCGGAAAGGACTTTTATTTCGGAAAAACATTCGCAACAACCCTGGTATGTAGTATGAAAAATTTCGTTTATATGGGAGGTACCACGCCCCTATGTCTAATCGAGATAAAAGCTATCCTACCTTTTAAGTTGGGCTAAATGACTATCAATCGGTATACGAAATTTCTTTTTTTACACAAACAAAAAAAAAAATTACGCAAACCCTAAAGATTATACTAGGACATATACATTTTTTTGCCTTTGTTTGGTTGTGCTCAACGAAAATCCAATATTAATTAAAAAGTTACGAACTGGTTACGCGATGTCTCAAAAAGATTTTTCCGAAATTTTAAGTGGCATGGTATCCATTAACCTAGGATTCTTCTTCTGAAAAAGTAAAGAAGTATATTTTATATCCACAAATGTAAAATAGGCACCGCTCAACAACTACTTTTTGCTTTACAGTTATTCAGTAATAACGAATTTCCACTGAAATTAATTTAATTTATTTTTAGCTTGTAAATTTCATTATTTTCTGAAATTAAATGCATTCCATTGCTCATTTATATTTTATATGCGTTTTCAGCTTAAATTTCCTGAAATATGTAACTAGCAACGCATTTCACCTTTACTACGCAACTACATTCGCCCACAGCAAACTTGATTAACACCCCTATTGCGAATGTCGACTGGCAGTAGATAAACGACTATTANATTTTCAGCTTAAATTTCCTGAAATATGTAACTAGCAACGCATTTCACCTTTACTACGCAACTACATTCGCCCACAGCAAACTTGATTAATTTTATTAATTTTTGCGCAGCATCAAAAACTTTTTAACTTCATTCATTCAGCGTGAGCTGCGTGCGAAATTTGCGCTTACACTTTTGTTGTTACTTTACGTTAAAATCAACAGGTAAAATGAAAGTAGTCCAAACGAAATATCGCAAACACACACAATAAAAGTAAGTGAATCTTCTTTTTTCTTATGTTTTCCCCATAAAAGGGTGCAAAAACTTTCCGAGTGGCTGTCATTCAGCGCACAGCAACATAAAACCTCACCAAAAAGGAAACAAAAATGACAGTTAAGTGAAAGAGAAAATTTGGCATGTGGCTGTATAGCTGTGTGTGTTGGAGTGTGAGAAAGTGAACTAATTAAATCGAGTGCACGCTGAAAGTGTGCTTTATTTGCCACATTTCGGGTGTATATTTTTTAAATTACTTTTCGCTTTCGCAACATGTTGCTTAATAGCATGGACAGCATGGTGTAAAAATTGAGTGCCTTGCAATAGGAATATGGGGAAAAATGGGAGGTCAGTAAACAAAATTTTTGAAAAAATAAAAGCAAATAATATAAATACAGTGTAAAAATGTACGCTATATGATTTATATAACTAAAGACTAGCAAAAAAGTAGGAACAACACTTAATGGGCAAAAAAATTTTAATAAATATAAATTATGCAGATAGAAATGCTTTCACAAGATATTTATTAAATCATTTAAATATGCACTTTAATGTGTAAATTAGCGTGGATTTTTTGGAAATTTTCTGAAAATGCTCTCTACACTTTTCCATACATTTACATTAAAATTTTCAATAGATCCACTGGGCGTATGAGTAACATAGTACTCATCAATCTATGTACCTCCCATCAAGCATCAACCATCTATAGAAAAAATGTTAATAAAAAATCTATAGAAAGCAGATATTAAATGAAAAAGTATTGAGTAACAAGTTTTACTAAAATTTTTGAAAAGGGTTGCCACCTGCTTAAGATATTAAGCTTAAAACACCCAAGAAAGTACGAAAAATATAACAATAAAGGCATCTAATGAAGGTTATTTATGATAACATAAAATTCCTAGCAGTTTAAAAGAGAGTTGCCACCTGTTTAAAATATTAAGTTCCATTAAATTCTTAAGGAAGCTAAGTAAAATATTTTATGAAAAGCATTTAACGAATGTTTAACTATTCAGAATAAATTGTTAGTAGATTTTAAATGTTGTTAAATAGGGTTGCCACCTTCTAAAAACTTAAATTATTTATGTACGACTTGAAGCTAAGCAGAATATCAATACTGTGCGATAAGAAATAAAATACGTTGCAATAACCTTTTATTCAGATATATGTTTGAATAGAGTTGCCAACTAAAAAAAATATGAAAGAGTAATTTATTGAAAATACTAACACAGATAGAGTGTAAGCTAAAATATTTGTTAAAAGTTTTGAAAAATTTAAAATTAAAACATAAAAAACAAATAAGAAAGTTAAAATATCATTTGGGAAAAGTTGGCTCTGGTTTAAAAAAAAAGGAATTTCATATATGGGACATTCTTTGCCAAGCGGGCACCATCTCTCCATTTTGGTTTTTGAAAAATTAGCTTAAATACCGTTGGCCTTTTTTAAAAAATCAAGATGGCGGTTTATATATGGGGTCTAATATACTTGTAACTTACAACTTTTACATTCTCTGTGCCTCTGGAGAACCGACCACTAAAAAAGAAAAAATAACCGCGGCTTTTTGCGTTTTTAAGATTTCTGATTACGAATCTGGGCCCTGATTTTAAACATTCATAATGGCTGATTCAATTTGGCAGCAAAAAAAAAAATCCGATTCACTTGAAGCGCTTTCTTTATGGTCGCTGATTTTGAATCTGAAGTTAGTTTTTCCAACTCAAAATGGCGGGCCCAATATGGCGGCCAAAAAAATTAAAATCGATTAGATTCGCCTTAGACTTTACAGTCGGGGGTTCTTGAGGTCGCTGACTACGAATCTGAAAGCAGATTTTAAAAATTAAAAATGCTGGATCCATATTCGATCACAGAAAAGCTTAAAACGAAAGTTCGTACATGGCGTACGAGACGAAAATGTTACTCATACGCCATGTAAATTTTCTGAGGTAATATTCAAATATTTTATAATGGATCTTTGGGAGGAACCTATTGTTCAAATTTTTTTAGATGCATGACCTTACCAAGACTTTTGTTTTGCATTTTTTTTTTTTGGGTTTACGCAATCAAAAAAAAACATATTTAAAAAGGTGGCAATCCTATTGAAAAATAATTTATAATTAAAGATGTCAAAAATATCATTCATATGTACGTATATATAATATATACATACATACATAGAAGTGGCAATCCCATCAAGCTAACAATTTTAAAGTTGGGTGAAAAAAATTAAACAACTTTTATATACAAATACCACAGTCTAATCTAATTATAAATTTCTTCTCTCAAACCTTTCTTTCCTTAAGTTATTAGAAAATGATTACCATAACGGGCGAATATTTATAACGTGACTTTTCAGCTGAACAAAATCATATACGCACATCAGTTATATTAATTCAAATTTGCAACATTATAGTTATACACATTTTGTACTGATATTTAAGTAAAATTAAAGACCAATGATTTCCATAGCAAACTATCTTCTGCCCATTCGCATGCATAAAACATTTGCTCACACAACTGTTAATTATTCAATATTACGCGCTTTCACATTTAGCACACACTTATGCATACAGATCTGCTTATTAATGCCAACACTCATCTGCCCGAGTGGGCAAACTACTACTTGAAGTGCTAGATTCATTCATACTCGCACATATGTACATACATAAGTAGGATAAACAGCATGTGTCATTTTCATATTAAGTGGGCGAACAGAAAACAATGCCAGAACAAAAAGTGAATAGAAAGTAACAGCTTGTGGCCACTTGAAATTCATTAATAAAAGAAAAAGAAAGAAGAAGAAAGAAAAAATAATAATCAAAGAAAAAATTAGGAAGAGAAAATGTCCTAGTAGAAATAGCTATGAAAATAGCATAGAAAGCAATTCAGTAAAAAAAAAATATAAGATTAGATAATGGATTAATTTCTTTGGCTAGAAATATTCGACTATATGCCCAGCTGATTTTATTATTTGAATTCTCATTTGGCTCTAGAGCTCAACTAAAGCTTCAGTGTTAATACCAAAGGTTCAAGCAAGACTGACTGGCGAAGCAGGATCCTTTCTCAAAGAGCTCTCAATTGCTCATAGATTTCTTAAATATGAGTCTTAAATAATTAAAAGAGCTGAGTGGATAGAGTTACTCTCAATGCACATTTTCCGGCGACCACCGCAGGGACGAAGCCACCGAAGATGGGCTATGTGAGGTACTACTGTATCTCACTAACTTTATGCTTCATTTTAATATGATATTCCTTAATTTTTTTTAACAGAAATAGTCTATATAACTTTCCAGTTGCTCATTTTTTTCAAAAGTTGTGAATTCGTAAATTTTTTTCCGACGGGGCATACAAGAGAGAAAGTACCGAAGTATGTATGTACTTTTCCGAACGAATAAAACAAATAAAAATTACGTTTTTTTTCTACCAATCAAACTCTTCTCTTAGGTTATTAGTTTGATGAATAGGCAGCTTATAACGCGTTAAAGCACCAATAATGCTCTCACTTGACTTGCAAATTTATGTGCATACATACTTATGTATGTAATTAAGTAAATGTATATGTTCATTAGTGTAGTCTTATATATATGTATATATGTACATATGTTAGTGCGGCAATTATGCCGAAAAGTTTGTTAAGCGGTAAATTTCTGAATGTCAAATGCATAATAGGATGCTGCTTATAATAATTTATTTGGCAGATTAGTGTCAGTGCAGTAGACATTGATTAAGCGCATTTACTAAGTTCGCGTTTTGGCAGTTTAAGTGATGACAATTTTANATATATGTACATATGTTAGTGCGGCAATTATGCCGAAAAGTTTGTTAATCGGTCAATCGCTGAATGTCAAATGCATAATAGGATGCTGCTTATAATAATTTATTTGGCAGATTAGTGTCAGTGCAGTAGACATTGATTGAGCGCATTTACTAAGTTCGCGTTTTGGCAGTTTAAGTGATGACAATTTTAGCTTTGAATAGAGTGTTAAAGGGTTTAAGTAACTTTAGGAGTTCAGAAGTTGATTAAAGATTAAGAATAACTCTCTACTCGCCACTTCTCTGCTCGCTATGTTTGAGTTCTGCTCGCTTAACAAAAAATTGTGTACGTTAAAGCTAGCAACGATGCACGGGCAGGGAGTTTTTTTACTGAATTTTTTTTTAACTGACATTGTCTTAAAAAGAAAAAAAAAATTGTAATTTCATTTAATTTATAGAAACTTATTTAATAAAATTTTCTTATTGTTTTAAATTGAAGAATATATAATTTTTTAATTTCACAAAATTTTTAGAGACGTAGTTTTTGCTNTAACTGACATTGTCTTAAAAAGAAAAAAAATTTTAATTTCATTTAATTTATAGAAACTTATTTAATAAAATTTTCTTATTGTTTTAAATTGAAAAATATATAATTTTTTAATTTCACAAAATTTTTAGAGACGTAGTTTTTGCTAGTTTTTTTTTTTAATCTCTTTTTTTCTTCAATTCAATTGTATTTTGGCTTTAGATTTTACTGTTTTAAAAAGAAAAGCACATTTTTATATCATTTGATTTTTAGAATATTATTTTTTGTATTTTATTACTTAAATTTTCTTTTAATTCCTAGATTTTTTTTATACTATCCACTTCTTTTTTGAATACATTTTTTTTCTTTTTCTAAATTATTATTTTTTTTTAATTTTTAGATTTTGTTTTATGAATGAAAAATATTTTATTTTTATTTCTTATTCTTCTTGTTGGATTTAACCGTTTTCTTTTTCTAGCTTAATTGTGCTTATTTTTTTAATTTGTTTTAAAAACAGAATCTTTTTAGTTTAATTTGTAAGCGGCACTATAATTTTCTTTTTTGACTTTTTTCCTTTTTCTAATTTAATTTTTAGATCTTATTGTTTAAAAAAATATGTTTTTTTTGTATTTCATTTAATTTTTTAAAAATATATTTATGTATATTTCCCTTTTCTCATTATTTTTCCTATTATAATGTATTTTTCTTTTATTGTTTTAAAATAAACGTATACAGTGGTGGTGAGATAAATAGGGATGCGACTTTTCAACAAATTTTGCCTATTTTTTATTCGTTTATTTCATATTTATTAACTTATTGTAAAAGCATAGCTAATTTACTAGCACAGCCCATATAAATTCATATTTCAAACTTTGTGCAAAAATTAAATAAATTATGCCAAATCGCATCTAAATTTTCCACTTGTTAATAAGATTTTTCGGAATTGTTTTGAGTACATATGCAATTTTATAGCACATTATATTCTAGCATAATAAAGTGCAAGTNCCTTGTTAATAAGATTTTTCGTTTTTTTTTTTTTTTGAGTACATATGCAATTTTATAGCACATTATATTCTAGCATAATAAAGTGCAAGTTTAAAAAAATCGCGTTGATTTTTGATATATTTTTTTTTTGCTGTACGAACATACATAGTGTTGAACATACTTTGTATGGAAGAAAGTGCAATTTTTTAGCAACTTCAATCAGCAAAAACCTCACATCAATAAAGGTTGCTGTCACGATGCAAAGCGGCAAAACTGAAAAAGAAACATTCAAAAAAACCAACACTATTCAATAATTTCTGTTTGTTCTCTCGTTTATTTGCTTTGCTGTGTATTTGCTTACCTACGTGCAAATGTAAGAGGCGAAAGGACACGTGTCTGTACATCTGTGTGGGTACTGTTTGCTAATGTTTGTTTATTTTAATTTTCATTTGCTTTTGCTGCTTATTTGCTGTCGCATAGTTTAAAAAGTGCGCTCGTACGCATGCGTGTGTGTGTGCATGTGAGCAAAATTGATTTACACGTAACGCACACCAACTTACATGCTGCACGACACCTACATATTAGCTCGCTTCTATTGTCCTAGCTACCCAGTGGGAAAATGTAATGTATGGTATTAGAAATAATAGGAAAAGTGTGATATTCAATTTTGCATTACCAGTAATGCACGCATGTATGCGATTTAATATGAACTAGAGTGCCTGTTACTGTCGAAATTCGACAGTTTTTCTAGTTTTAGAAGCCTTGGAGAGGTTTACTAACTTAACACGTAGCAATTTTTTTTTATCTGAGAAGGTCTTTGGAGGACTTCGGCAGGACTTCGAATTGACCCGATACATTGAAGTTTATCGATAAATTTCAATGATTTGGTACATATCGAAAGTTCGATGAATTTCAAGAACACTAAAATTCGATAACTCAACAAAATTCGTTGACTCGACCAATTTCGATAACTGTAAAATTCGATGGCTCGATAAATTTCGATAACTCAAAAATGTAAAAACTTTGGATGCCTTTATAAATTTTTACTTTTGACATCTCCACATTTTTCGAAAACTATCTAAACATTTTGATAACTCGTTACACTTTGTTAAGGCGATTAAACTCGATAAGCAGTGATATGTCGATAAGCTTATATAACCTTGAAATTTCGATAAATTGATATATTTTGAAAATTCCATAAACTTCGATTCGTTGAACCAACCAATTTCAGTAGATCAATAATTATCGATAACTCTGTAAGTTGAAAGAACTCCATGCATTACGACACCTCGATAAATTTCGTTAAGTCTATAAATAATGATAATTCAATAAATATCGATAACTTGATACATTTCTTTAACTTGACAAATTTCGTTAATCCCACACGTTTTTATAGCTCGATAACTATCCGTAAATTTGGACAACTAAGTTTCTGTGTCTATAAATTTCGACAACTCAGTAAACATTGATCAGTTGGAATAATTCGATACGTTGCGATAATAAACTTGGATGATTCGATAAATTTCAGTAATCTTTATGGCTGATTTTATTCGATTCCTATCGGAAAATTTCAACTCTGTTAACCTAATTCTTATGTATTTCTCATTGTCTCAATTTTCGCCTTTATCTCAATTTTCGTCTTTATCTTCACTTTTGCCTTTTTTTGTCTTCATCGTTATCACTTGTTTCTTCATCTTCATATTTATCTTTATTTCAAAGTTTAATTTCAAATACGAAGTAAAACAAAATGCGAAACAGCTTAAATTGTACAGGTTGCAAAAACAACCATACACAAATATGGAAATTTTTAAACGACGATTTTCAACTAATTTCGAAACTATAAAACCTCTCCTCATCTACAGAAAATTACCTTTCCAACGGTGTTTTTGGTTTTGAAATCGGTAACTTTACCTTGGTCTTCATCTTTGCTTTTATCTTTCACATCTTTGCTTATATCCTTTTCTTTTTCTATTCACGTAGATGAGATGAGGTGCGATGACGTGATAAGATGTGTCACGTGATATCGTGTGATGTGATATCATATTATGTGATGTAATATCATGTTATTTGTTGCCATGTAATGTGATCACATTCCATGTTCCGATTAGTATATCGATAACCCTGTTGATAACTCTGTCGATAAAAATACCGATAACAATATCCATAAAGATAGAAAAATACAACGATTGTAAAATCGATTAATTCATCGATAAATACAACAATCTTCAGTATCGATTATTGTACATATCGTTACCAATATAAATGACTAAATCGATAACAAAATCGATTATTTAATCGATTATTATGCCGATAATAATATCCATTATTGTATCGATAACAATATCGATTATTATATTGATTATTATATCGATTGAAATAGCGGTTATTTAATCAATAACAGTATCGATAACAATATCGGTTATTTTATCGATAGCAATATCGATTATTATATCGATAAAAATATCGAGTTTTATATCGATAACAATATCGATCTTCATGCTCATCCTTTTCTTCATATTTATCTTTATTTTTGCATATTCCTCTTCACCTTTACCTTAATGTGTTTAAATTTACTTTGATCATCGTTTTTGCCTGTACCTCTAGGCATCTTTGTTTTTGTTTTTATTCTCAAACCGCTAAGCCGCTGAGAACTATTTCCATGTGCATTATTCCCCTTGAATTTGACAATTTACTCCCAACCAACCAACTGCCGCTAAAGAAGTTTCACTTCATAAATTCAAGAAATGTTCTTACCCTTTTAGTTACCCTAATTCTTAAGTATCTGTCATTGTCTTCATTTTCGTCTTTATCTTCACTTTTGCCTTCTTTTTTTTGACTTCATCGTTATCATTTATTTCTTCATCTTCATATTTATCTTTATTTCAAAGCTTAATTTCAAATGTGTAGTGAAACAACAGGCGAAACATGTCAAATTGAACATGTTGCAGCAACATGTATACAAATTCGAAAATGTTTAAACGACGGTTTTGGCCGTAATTTTCAACCAATTGTGAAACCATAAAAACTCTGCTCATCTACGGAAAAATGCTTTCCAACGGTGTTCTTGGTTTTGAAATCGGTTCGGTAGAATCGCCAAACGAACGGAGACAAAATTTATGTTAGCGTATTAATATATAGATTCTGATTACATATTTAACAGTAATAGCATCTAGAGCGCATAAGAACTACATCACATTTATCACACATGTAATGCATTACTACTTTTCCCATCGGGTAATGTCGAAGTTGTTGGTTGCCTTTATTTGTTATATTTAAGTATACTCTTTTTGCTTATCTTGTTGTGCTGCTCGCATTTCGCACTTTGCTGTAACACTGCCATTGTGCGATTATTTACATATGCATGAGTNGCTCTTTTTGGTTATCTTGTTGTGCACTTTGCTGTAACACTGCCATTGTGCGATTATTTACATATGCATGAGTTTACTTACTGCTGTCTAGAAAGCACTATGTACATATGTATTTCTATGCGTGTGCTGTATATTTGCGCACGTGAGTACTTATGTATTTGTTTCAATTTTCACATTTGCACTCTCAACTGCTGTGAGCCTTTGGAAAATTCATTAACTTGCATATGTAATATTTGAGTGTGGAATTATTTTGTTTAGCAGCAAAATTTATGCAAAATGATTATAAGTGTTTACAGGCTTATGAAATGTAAACATCACACAGGTACTGGCAGATTTTAATTTATAAAAACGTTTTATACTTGTTATACAAAATGTGGTTATGCATAAATTGATTGTTAATGCCATAGCATACTTTCTTATAAGTGCGTATTGTTGGTGATTACCAGCGAGTGTGCTAAAATTTTGCATGACGCAACGTCGTGCCCCATCATATTGTATGTAATGCGGGGCCGCCGTAGCTGAGTTGTTAAAGATATGCACGTACTATAGCCCGGTAGGATCGAGATGCTCTTCCTGCTGCGAGTAATATCCAGCAAAAAAGTTCGCCTCTTGGTAGGCCACAACAAAGCCGCCAGAGTTTCTCTGCCGTTCAGAGGCCTACCTTCGTCCATCAAACGCACACCACAAATAGGAGGAGATTTGGGCCACGGCAAAATACCTCACGAAAATTTTACACTTTTACTAAAAATAGAGTTAGTGGTAGTTCAACCACCGCAATTACCTTTACGGAAACATTTGACCCATACCGCAACCGAAGCTCATTAAAGACATGATAAAATCTTAAATTCCCATTGATATTGGTTTTGTTTAATGTATATTATAGATTTTTATGCAATAAAACTTCACGCGTCAGATCTAAAGTTTTGCGTTGCAATTCAAGGGGTCGCTACGAAAAAATTTGCTCGCTAAAGATCTCTAAATGAATTGCCCAAAAAATATGCAACATAAAATTCGAAGAGGTCCAATATGGAATCGTTAGCATAAAGGGTGGATAACGTTTCTCCGGAGTTGCTGTGTATTATTAGGCACAATTAATATTTTTTTTTACGATGTTTGTGTATGTGTTTATAGGGAAAGTTGAATTCCGCGCAATGTCAAAGCTCGCCAAAATTGCAATTGTAATAGCTATGGCGCCAAAAAAATTATGCCGAAAAAAACTAGCGGATAAAACGCTTCGCGGTGTACAACTTTTTGCGGCATATTTTTTGGCATCCCAGCTATAACAATTGTCATTTCGGTAGGTTTTATTATTCCATAGAAACAGCGCCGTAATAAAATGAGGGACTGATGCAAAAATTTTTATGTAATCGAAATATTTATGTATGTCCTTACTGCTAGGTACTTACGCTTCAATTTCAATTACGCTTATGATTTCAAGCCCCACTAAATATGATATCGAGCTTATTACCTTGATAGATTTTTACGTATGACATTTGATGGACATTCAAATCTATAATACACGGTTCCACGTTTATGCTGACTTACCTAAAACAAAGAAAAATAATTGTTAATAATTTTTATTTCTAATATTTAATAATATTTAAGGTACGTTTTCACAATGAGAAATTAACTCACATTTGGCCATAACTGGGGATTTTTAGTATAAAAATTTAAAGTTAAATGCTAAACGTGAGTAAACTTGCACTATGTAAATTTGCTTAAAATTTTTTGAATAACTTATTTTGAGTAAAATAATGTGGTTGTTCACACTTGCCTGGCTATCAGGTTATCTGGTTACAAATTATTATTCTGTGGTGTATTTTATTATTGTAAACTCAATAAAAATTATAACCACATAACAACCAGATAGCTTCATAACCAGGCAAGTCCGAAAAACCACAATATCTATCCTGGTTCTGAAATTCATTAACTTTGTTTTTTTTTGTAGCTAGAATTTTTCTCGTTTTTCAAATATAATCCTTCCCCCTAAAGTTATACTTATTTAATAGTATTTAATCTTTTAACACTTTTTACAGAACACTTTTCACTATACATAACGCCAAGGCATGTGAGTCATTTAAACAACATACTTTCAGGCGCTTCTTTGCATTTCTATGTATCCAATACCTTTTGCGGAATTTACCAGTGATTTTCATTGCTTAAATTCCATGTATGCTTGCCTGATTTTCTTACCTCAATTTTTTTTTTATTTTAATAAAATATGCATAACCACACGTAATGAATCACATTATTTGCGAATTTTTCAGCAGAGCAAACACATCCAATTTTCCACACTTGTGTGTACGCTAGCAAAAAAAAGGATGACTGCCAGCAATTATTTTAATTGCTTTGTTTTTGTGATAACAAAAAAAAAAAAATAATGCTATTTTTTTCTTGCTTGCACGCAAACCCACAAAGTCATGATGAGGGAAAAATTTCCTATTCCAGGTAATTGCACAATTCAGCACATACTTATGTATGCATGCACATATCCACACATATGCATATAGGTTTATGTACCTACATATGGTGTATTCTAAAAATAAAAGCATTTATATGCTTTACATGCAGTCACGTGAATAATTGAAATATTTTCGTAAAAAATAATGTACATACATATGTATGTACGTATTTTTCACCCTCAGGCATCTCAGCGTACGTTTTAGCTGCATAATTTATGTCGTGTGCTTCAAAGAAGACGGCTACTTCACTTCTTTTTCCAATGAAATTTGGTTTCTACCACGCTTTTCATTAAGTTCATTTATTTTTCATTGATTTTTTTTGCTCCTCCTATTCTCACAATCATCGCTATAAGAGTATTAAGAAACCAAATATCAGGAGTATGTTCGCGAATAGCTTGTAAACAGAATGGTTTAAAGTTAGTTAGATTAAAGTGGTCTTACTGGCAATGAATATACATGACCGAAAAGCAAGGCATGACCTATTCCCCAAGTAGCTTTGACCGCAGCATGAGCGAGCTCAACCCTTGATTGTTGCTTGGTCATCAGATCAGATATATGTTTCCTCTACTTAACTCGGAAAAAACAGCCAATTGATCGATTCCTCAAAGACGCCTCTGTCAGAAATATACTACATTGATCAGATAGCCTATATTTAAGTTTAATGGCATTCTACTGACTCTTCCCTCATTCTTCGACCCATCCATGCAGATGTTGCAACTACTACCTACTGTACAGAATGGCTTGAGAACCTTTACAATTCCTAGTAAAATAAGATTTACAGCTAGTTCACAGTACGAAGACCAGACATCATACATGTACTTCTTTATGTGATAATGTCATAAAAAACGCTGAGACATCTGTACCCCGTTTTTTCCCAAGATATTTTCATTTTGTGTTTTCTTTGCGAAAGAAAAAAATTCAAATTTTAACATGGAACATGTTACTCATACGCCATGTACGACTGCATACGATACGACCGAGTACGATACGTATGAGTACGGTGACCATATTTTAGAAATAACAATACAAAACAAGTTTTCCTTTGGCTTGTTCACACTTGCCTCGTAATCAGGTTATCTGGTTATGTGGTTATATTTTTTACTAAGTTTACAACAATAACATATACTAAAGAATAATAATTTTTAACCAGATAACCTGATGACCAGGCAAGTGTGAACANATTTGGGTTGTTCACACTTGCCTCGTAATCAGGTTATCTGGTTATGTGGTTATATTTTTTACTAAGTTTACAACAATAACATATACTAAAGAATAATAATTTTTAACCAGATAACCTGATGACCAGGCAAGTGTGAACAACCCAATTATATTTATTTTCATGTTCTGCAAGCTTCATTGAAACTGGCACAGGCAAAAGACAGACAAGCCCTGTACATACGTATGTATAGTGATCAGCTGTCACTGCTGACGTCTGGCCCATTCTTTTCTTCGGAGTTGCAGTAGGTTGACGAACGCTCACTAAAAATACGTCCAAAAGCAAAGCGGATAGGGTACATATCACGAGGGCCTCTACCTCCAACCCTTGCAAAGCTCCTAAAGCTCTTTTTGTCCTTCTTGCGTCAAACTCCTGTCAAGCGTAAATGACACTAGGAAGACAAATATTTTACCTACCTTCTTTGATAACAACTTTTAGACAAAAATTCCCCGTTAGGATCGAATAGTGAGGTATAGAAAGCTAAAAAGCTAGACTCTGGTCACATTTCCATCTTCAGAATGGTTCTAAGGAATGCTAAGCGATGCATAATGAATGTAGTCTGGGTTCCCGCGCACAGAAGTATTTCTGGAAACGATCAATTATGTCCCAAATGCCATCAAGGAAACTATCTTCAAACCATCTAAAAATGTAAAAACATATAGCCCAGACTTGCTTTTATTGAATAAATACAACCACAGGTGGGCCACGAATTAATGGAAATAGTTCTGAGGCTCTACTTCTCCTTGGCCATCTCTCTGTTGGCTCAGCGGTTGCAAAGCTTTCAGGTTCAAGGTGGCTGAGGAACTGTATCGTTGCGTTAATACTAATGCTGCTTCGAGAAGTTCGTGCTTCGAGCCTATCGACTCAATCTGAGTGATGATGGCTCCAAATGTAGGAGATATCAACTGAGGAAGAACAAGAGGCGAAGAGAAATCCCATGAGTAATTTTGATGGCTCGACGAAAGTTGGGAAAGAAACCTATATAAGGATGTGAACACCAACGAATGATTAATATCTCGTGAATTAAGAGGAAGATAACGGAAATTCCAATATTTGGAGTCTTCTAAGAAGGTATTAGACTTTAACGATCCCACAATTTGGCGACAACCACTTGAGTATCACTTTAGACGGTACCCCCGTGGAGGCACACAGCTAGAGACTACAATTACTGCGAAACAGCGCATAATAACGTAGAAAGTCTCAAACTTGCAGGATTCCAAGACTAGACTAGAAGAAAGCTGCTAGGATCTATCATCAAAAACGACAGCAAGTGGGGTTCAAGCAAAGAAACTCTATGCTCCAAACAAGTAAGAAAGTCTAAGTTCGGGCGTAGCCGAACATTAAATACCCGGCGCAAGTATTAAATATCTGATTTCCACCTTTCCGAAAGCTACCGCTACATGATAAGCCGGGGTGTATAAATTTTAAGTAAATTAGCGTCCTTAAATTTCGAAATATTGAAATTTCAAGCATTTCTGAAATTTACCGTTATATGAAAAGCGGCCGTAATTTTAGTCCGATTCCAACAATTTTCAACGGTTTGCTTTTATGTGGCAAGCACAATAACCGTACCGAGTTTGGTACAAATTGGTAGAACGGTTACCGAGATACATATATGTGATCATAAGTGGGCGGTGCCACGCCCATTTTCCAAAATTTTATCACAAACATATTTCTTTGTTTAGAATTGTTGCAACCATCAATTTTGAAAAAATTAGCTTTAATATTTAC
>NW_016162721.1:28493-41091 GCF_001687245.7 Rhagoletis zephyria
GACGGACGGACGGACGGACGGACAGACAGTCACCGCTTAATCGATTTCTCTTTTCATTCTGATCATTTATGTATACATTTGTCTATATCTATCTCGATTCGTTTTGCCTGTTACAAACAACCGTTATGTGAACAAAGTTAGAATAAAGTGCCCTCGGGTATAAAAATCCCTCATCATCCCCGTTCTTTTATATGGCCGAGAAAAGTGGGCAATATTGAGAGACGAGGAGGCCTAAGGGGCTTTCCGAAGATCTACACATTAGTGGACAAAAGTAAGGAAAGACTTGTTTACACTCGAGATTAATAACGGACACAACTTTACAAAATAGACAGGCGTTTAAAGAAAAAATTTGCCGAGCTCTATTAAGCGTTTAAATCAGGTATGTATATCCAATATTCCACAGTTAGTTTGATGAAGATTCATAAGTTCTTTCACACTGGTAGAAATATAAGCCTCTGTTATTCTGGGGATATGCATCTTTCGTCTCCCTCACTCAGTCGAAAGAAGGCAAGGATGAGCTTTCCAACTTGTTTGTATTCTCTGCTCTTTCTTCACAATTGGTATATAATAAGCTGTCGTATATGAAATGGATTTATGTCTGCCATCGTATAAAAAGAAGTACTTTCAAAGGACAAGTCTTATACTTTATCCTCACCCATTCAAAAATAGCAGCCTGAGAGTAGCAGCGTTGGCCCCACTACTGGTATGCCTGACTATTTTGCTTCTAGCCATAATGTCGGCCACTACGTCGCCACTTCTGTCAGCTTGTTATTTATATGATAAGTATGTTTGCTCATCTCCACCTCCATAATTCCACAACTTTCTGCTCTTATCTACTTATTTTACTCCCCCTCACTTTCAGTTGCTTCAGCCATTTCTGCCGCCACAGCTATGTACATTTTCCGTTTGGTTTTGAAATATGCTAATGCCAAGAATAACTGCACAAAAACGCTTCATTTGTGCAACTTAATGTCACTGGCACGTACTGGAAGGTTTTGAAATGCGAGTATTGGTTGGTGTTTGAACTTCCAGAGCCATAAGCATGAAGTGTGAGGCAGAGAACTCAGGCAATACACTATGTAGATATGTATGTATACGTGTACAGTAGATATCTTTTTTGTCATTGAAATAATTTTTGCTAATGATAATTCAATGGCGATGAAGTGAAGTGAAAGCAAAAATAAAAGGAAGAACAAAATTAGCAAATGATAATTGAAGAATAAAACTTTGTTTGTGTGCTTTGAAAGAGACGAAAAAGAAGGTGATATCATTGCACGAGAACGTCGAATAGTTGTAAGTTAAGATAAAAGGACTTTCTTGAACGCCGTACAATACCTCTATTTACTTGAGTAGGCGCGTGTGAATGAGAGAACTCACGCCTATCCATAAGTTAAGAGAGCATATAATATGGATTACTATAAGGCCACAAATTTTTACATACCTACGTACGATTCATTATATGTGCAGTTATTGCAAATAGCATTCCTTAGATACCAACTCATTCTCTGAACTCTCGTTTGCAAGCCGAGCTATCGCATATTTTAGCATGCCTTCTGAAAAGCTATAACCCAAGGCACTCCTAGGTATTTGTATTTATGGTGGTTGCGATAGCCATAGCAAATTTATGAATTTCATTGAATTATTTGGTGAATGTCAAGGGCGGCGGCGGCTCTTAGATGAAGCCAGATTTATATCTAAAATTGTTTGAATGGGGAAGCAAGCCATGAGTTGTTAATTTGATAGAAAGAGCTTGGGTTGGAGTGTGTGGAAAAATGTGGAATTAAATACTATCTTAATGCTTTGGTATTCAGCATAGCTTAGTTAACCTATTTGCTGATGGAAAGCATGCAGACTATGCTGTCTGGGCAGTTGGACAAACATTGCATAGGAAGTTGTTATTTACTCGTCTGTTGAATGACGCTATAGGAAGAGCAGTGGCCTCAGTTGGGAAATTTGTGGTTGAATGTTTTGCCTATACTTAATTAATTTTTTTGTGTGGAAATACTTAGATTATTAATAAAAAAATTTCATAGACTAGTTGAGAATTACAGCAAAGATGATTGTATGAATTAAATATCAATAAAATTAACGAATGTTTCAATAAATGAATATATCCCTTTGTAATGCAAACAATATTTAAACAAGCTCATTATTCGTCACAAAGAAATATAGATCTCCTCTCTCTTACATAAACTCTTGATAAGGAAACGGTTAAGCAAACTTTAGTCCATGAAACTTCACTCTTGAATTCAAGATATTAATTATTACAATCAAGCTGCCAACTTGGCTCAAACCGTGCCATTTCACATCAGATGGCACCTAATTTTTCAATTTGGCACCTTAGTGCCAAAATGACCCTTTTCAAAAATAGTAATATTTCAATACAGTTTTGTAAAATCCTTTGCGTGTACTTCGTTTGCTCAACTAATATTTTCTAATTTCTAGAGATTATTCAAAGATTTTGTTTTAGAAATGTGGTTCTTATTTTATTGCTAAATAGCTCGACAAAATAACTGGTACGACGAGTTATGTCATGCCGCTGCAGGGTAATATAATTCCGCCAGCAGTGCCACGCTGCGATCGGGCTCAAAGTTATCTGTGTGAGATCGATACAGGGAGCTGAAGAGGGAAGTGAAACATATTTTCCGTCCCTCTTTGAAAAATATACTCACTTGCCACTGCGATGGTCTAGTTGACATTTTTCCATTTCTATATGTATTTACATATTTGCATAGTTAAAAAAAAAAAAACAAAAGTCTTTAATTTAGTTGGAAATTTTAATTTCGCAAATTATATACAGTTCATTAATCAACGCGTGCAGAAATTCATTTAACGCCATTATTGCTGCTCAATCAAGTTATTGAGAACTGCAGTAGCTTTTAACTATGGCTGCGATTACTTATGCGAGAATGTATGTATGTGTTAATTTATTATCAAAAGGATAATTTTACAGAAATATTAATTAAATGTGTTGGAATAAATCCTTGGTATTTTCATATATATATGTAGGCATGCACATACATATATAAGCTTATACATACAAGTAATTATGCATATGTTTGTACATTAGACCGTGCGCCGTATACAAATTTTTTGCATGGAAGTTCCAAAAAAATATTTTTTTTACATACCTACATTTTGGGTGAGACCTACATAAGGCAATAAAAAATAAAATAATTCTACCGAAATAATCAAAAAACGTCCTGAGCAAAAGTTTAAAGATTTTCGTAGACCTTTAATTTTCTGACATTAGAGTCCTACGTTAGGGTGATAATAACTGAGATCTGGTGTGTAAGCAATAGAACAGAGTACCTGAGACCAATATATTTTGGACAAGAAAATTGCATCCTCGAGACAAACACATTGATATATCATACTTTAAGATCCGACTGTAAATGCCGCAGATATGATAAAAGGCGAAAGCGAAATTGCTTTCGAATCGCAGTACTACCTTAGCAAAAGTTTAATGATTTCTAAACTGAGATATTGTGGGTAAGTACTAGAACAGAGTACTTGAGGACAATGAACTTTGAGACAAAAAAATTGTCTCTTCGAAACAAGAACATATATTTAAGATCCGATTACAGTCGACCACTGCGTTCAGCCAAAAAAAAATGTTTTTCCAAATTGCCTTGCAAAAATACTTTAGGCTCAGAGGTGTATGGTGAAATTTTTTTTTGTGGTATGGTCTAATGTACATACATATATAAATATATATGGAATTACTGTGAAAGGTATGTATGTGTGAATATATTATGTATGTATGTACTCTTACTTTTCGCTTGAGTGAGCTTATTTATAAATCATTAAAAATTTCATAAAACACAAAAGTTCAAAGTGCATACTTTTCTGAGTAATTGAACACGTGAAAGTGCCGAGCATTTTAATGGCACACTCTCATTGACACACTCTCTAACACAAACACATGACTGCATTTGGCAGTTAAACAAGCAAATACACTTAAGCAGATACTCAACTCGGAACACACACATATATATGTATAAATTTATAAGGAGAATTCAAGTATGTACGTATATACACTAGGCGACAAATGAAAGTATACAACTTGCTCTAATACAATATTCACAATTACTTATTTTCATGAACAATTTTTTGCATTAATTATTTATGAAAATATAGTTTATTATATTACATTAACCATATAAATCCAAGTTTCGCACTTTTTACAAATTTCACAAAAATTAAAAAAATTTTAAACTTTTTATTCAGAATTTCTAGAAAATTTTTGAGTATGCAATTTTGTAGCCCATTAAATTTTAGTAAAACAAAGTGCANCCTACTTAGTATTTCGATTCGATTGCCAAAAGGCATCTGAGTGACTTTTTTATAATCCAAAGTTTTTATAAGCGTTTTACTCTGCCCTTTAGTCCTCTAAATACATGGCTACTGTCTTAGCAGCCACCTCAACCGGTGGAATATAAAAGTACAAGATGATTATTACTATTTTAGCATTAAATTTTATTGACTGAAAACGATTCAGTTGAGTTCTTAATAATTTCAATCTGATTTTCAGAAAATCCATATACAAATGCATGAAACATTTCACTTAAGTTGAACTAAGGTTTTATCTACACTCGCCTTTGATTTACGTCCGCTTATTTGAGCTTGCAGCNGTTTCTAGAAATTGTAAATAAAAAGTTAAAAATTTATTTTGATGAATTTTTTTTGAATTGTTGTGAACTTTATGTATATTGTGAAACTTTGATTAACACTGTTTACATTATGGAATGAACTATATTTTCATAAATAATTAATGCAAAAAATTGTTTATGAAAATAATTGTAAATATTATATTAAAACAAGGTGTATACTTTAATTTGGCGTCTAGTGTAAGTGTATCTATGCAAGCGTATAAGGCTGAATTGGATAAGTATGTACGTATATATAACCGCTCCAGGCACATGACATACATACATACATACTACTACTTAAATCAATAAATTGTTATCCTATTACCAAAGCAGTCAGCGGATAATGCTGAAATTCAATGATATACATAAACGTACAAACGTGACTTTGTGCCATACATACTCGTATACACAAACTCAGATGATTGGAGGTATGCATTTGTTTAGAAAGTGTTCCCCCGCAATACGAGAGAGGTTAGCTTTAAGGACTCAGATATGATGAAATCCAAAATAAGTAGCTTAAGGAAGTAAATTTGTATTGTAGAGTACAGATAAGAAAGAAAAGTAACGTAAGTCAAGAAATAAGGATTTTCTTAGTATGAACACAAATCAGCTTATAAGAAGAGACTTGTATACAAGCCATCTGAAACCAGGGATGCTCTTCTTAATGCTTCGAATGATTACTCACTTATTTAATAATTTAAGCGAAAATCAAGTAGTTATAAATGCGGGGATTTTTCAATGAGTCTCTGTGGGAAAGATTATGGCACCTATTTGTTGGGATGCTGATGGAATTGCAAAAGGGAGCTGGTAATATGGCCTGATGCTACGTAAATTTAATAAGGAGCTTGTGGGAAGCGATTGAAGAAAAAAAGGCGGGACAAACTATGAGAAAAAGTTTTCTCTCATCCATCAAGACAAAGCATTCATCACACAAAGCTAAGGTTTCGATAGCTTACAAACAAGAAGTGGGCTTCTAGTCGCTCGAACACCATACCTATTTTCCAGATCTAGCTCCTATCGACTTGTACCGCTTCCCTGGCCTCAAAGATCAGCTCAGAGGTGGAAAATTTGAGACGATAGCTTTGTGAAACATTTTTTGAGGGCGAAGGCGAAAAATACTTTTTTTTTAAAGGTATAGCTAAAAGCTGTAGGTAAAGTATGGACTAAATGTATTGGCACATGTGGAGATTATGGAGAAAAAAAAAGTTTGATGAAAAATAATAAAAAAATAGGTTAGGTTAGAAAGGCGTGCATGAAAGTAGCTGCTCATTCCCCCAAAATAAAAATAAAAATATTATTTTATATTATATTGATTATCATAACTTTTAGAGTGGCTTTGCTTTTAAAACAATTTGCTTGTTAAATGACCATTAATTAGAGAAGAATCTGCCTAAAAGTATAGAATATTAAATTTTGATATTTCATGCACCTACTTAGTATTTCGATTCGATTGCCAAAAGGCATCTGAGTGACTTTTTTATAATCCAAAGTTTTTATAAGCGTTTTACTCTGCCTTTTAGTCCTCTAAATACATGGCTACTGTCTTAGCAGCCACCTCAACCGGTGGAATATAAAAGTACAAGATGATTATTACTATTTTATCATTAAATTTTATTGACTGAAAACGATTCAGTTGAGTTCTTAATAATTTCAATCTGATTTTCAGAAAATCCATATGCAAATGCATGAAACATTTCACTTAAGTTGAACTAAGGTTTTATCTACACTCGCCTTTGATTTACGTCCGCTTATTTGAGCTTGCAGCTACATACATAAATATGTGTCTAACTGCTTATACAAATATTCACTTATCACCGCAAATGCTAACTTGACAGCTAAATAATCAGGCATAGAGAAGCTGAACAACTGAAGGCAGGCAAAAAGGAGCAGGCAGGCAGGCAGGCAGACACGACCTCCTTCAGAGCACTTGGTGGCACGCAGGATCTGAATTGAAGACATGAATTACAGCATCACAGCTAGAACGGCAGATAATCAGATAAGCACTGCTTGCAAGTAAAAGACAGAAGCGAGGCATGGAATGAAGCCTACTTAGAAGTTAAACCGCAATTCACAACAGTCAAATAGACTGACCAGTGCTTGCTTTACATACATACACACGAATATACCTCAAGGTATGTATGTTCATATGTATGTACGTTTATAGTGCCTGAATTGCCAATTGTCGAGCCTGTTACAAAATGATTGTCAAGTAAATTTATACTAGTAGAGACAGCAGCTTATCTGTGGTTGTCTTAAGTATGCTATGCATGTGTGGGTGTGCGTAAAGGCATGCCACCGTGTAAGCCAGTGTAGGTGAGAATTTAATAAATGTTTTGCGAGGAATGCAAACACAGCCAAGCAAGTAACTTGAAGGTAGTTGGACCAAGCAGATTATTGATTTCCACTTGTCTCGAGCAATTTCATGCCAGATTGCTGTGCAAATAAAACCACGAGCGAGTGAGTAAGTATGAAAGTATTTGAGTGCTACGTTTTTTTTTGAGTATGTACTAGTACATATTTACATTGTATAGAATGCTAGGCATATATATACATACATATGTATATAAATATATCCACTGCTTTGCACTTACAATAAATAAATGCTTCTTATCCACTGTTAAGTCAAGTTTGTTTTTTTGTGATTTCCAGATACTAGTTATGGCCATCTCATCGTCGCCTTTTGCCCTACTCTGTATGGGTGTTGAGGCAACAAATTAATGACCAAGACAGCTGTTTATACGCAGTACGCAGTGATTAATGTGTTTTTGCAATCGTGAGTCTCACGCATATTTTTTTATTCATATATATAAATATATATATGTAAAATGTATATAATACGGTTATAATGAGCTCATTATTTATAGGAAATTTTGCTAGAAAAATGTTCTTCGTGCCTAGTTTCTATCCTATCACCATATACTTATATGGTTCAAGCTACATATGTAAAAATGGCTAATAGTTGGTATCGACCATTTATGATTTGGGTGAATTTTGCACTTTTATCATATGAGATAGTTCAGCGAAAAGAAAACCACTAAAAATTTTGTTAGTTCGAAATTTACGCAAAATTCTACATTTCACAATTTTTGGGATTTTACAATTTATTTTTTAAATTTCTCAAAAACTATTATTGGTTCTGATCTCGCTTTAAAAGTGATATTTAGGGCTAAAAAATATGTATCTATATCGAGCTCTAACCACCAAAAAGACGTAAGCTAATTTTGTTTGACAAAATTTTCCTAGATCCTGTCCTAGATCATGTAGATGCATTTCTGCATCAAAAATACAATTTTGAAAATATGCAGATTAAGTTTTTTCGTTAAGGCTCGATATATATATAAAAAAAATTTAAATAGGCAAAAAATTTACAGAATTTTGATATTAAAAAATCGTAAAAACAAAAACTTATAAAAACTTGTGGATAGATTTTTTTATGCAATACCTCCAACTAGTCGTGAAAGATCGATAAATTTTAGAGTTTTTTAAATTAAAAATTTTGAGCTTTGCTTTTTTTTTGGAAAAGTCTAATAAAGTTTTGTTTAACAATTCTTGTTTAATTTAAGTTTAGTTTTAATGCAGAGCTTGCAATTGTTTTTTCAAAGTTCTGAAATTCAAGTACCAAAAACGGCCAAGAAAGCTTCACAAAGATGCAACTTTCCTGCATCCATCCACCTTAATCTAAAAGAAGTACTTTGGATGTCGATATTTTTTTACAATAAGAATAAGCGATAATCTGCTTTAAAAGTCGATTTGCATTTCAATAACGGCATATGCTATCGATTAGTAATATCGATAAATTTTGTAATTTTGAAAATTGTGAATGTATTAAAGTAGAATTTTAAAGTGAAATTTTATTTCATATCGATAAATACTGGAAAAATATATCTATTTTTCACAATATAAAAAATTTTTAGTGACCATGAAAATAGAAATTATTTAAAGACAAAGGATAACAATCACGATATTTATGGCAGCGCTAACATATGTATGTATATAAAACGATAACTGCATAAGTACATATATTGAATGCGATAACATGTGTGTATGTGTGTATGCGATGCAAACCCGCCGTGTAAAAATTTGCTTAAAAAAAGTATGTGCGTTTTCGATAAAAAAATATTAAGTTATCGATACCANTGAGTAAAAATTTGCTTAAAAAAAAGTATGTGCGTTTTCGATAAAAAAATATTAAGTTATCGATACCAATTAAAGTTATCGATTAACATTTAAGTTATCGCTAAAGCTAGCTAACTGGAATACGGATGAAATATTTTTGTGAGGAAAATGATAAGGAGTAAATGTGTGTATTATGTTATCGAATGAAATTAACGCTTTCGATTAAAATGTATTAATAGCCAACAAGAATACGAATAAAAACTTAATTTGAGAATAATTATACAATTAATAGATTTTTTTCGTAAATTTTTATTTTCTATAATTTTTGCTAAAACACATTGATCAAAAAAAATTTTAATATTTAGCATAACAAATTTAAAGCGGCCTCATGTACCAAATTTATTTCCTTAGCTGAACAGTTTTTATTTCTTTTGTACCTTCCTGAATTTCGCATAAATTGTTTCAAGGAGTATTTTTCCTTCCTCATTATCCTCCTGAAATTCACTAATTTTTTTATATTTACATTCAATGCCCAAAGCAATTGCGTTTGTCAAATACAAACAAATAAAACAAAAAAGTTTCGTGCTTGTCTTGCTATGTCTTCCTAGATACACATGCTGCTTTCCCATAGCATCTCAGCAGTTGTTAGCTTTGTTAGCTCTGCAATAATCTTTTTAGCGCACTTCTACGCTTCTCGATTACTGCTGGCCGGAACGAATTTATCCCTTTTCACACATACACCGTTACGATAACGGTTAACCCAGTTTGAACATTGAACACAAAAACGGAAGGAAAGTGAATATTGAATGATGCAGAAGAAGAAAAAAATGGAGAGTAAGGGCAGGAATAAGTAATCGATGTAGAATGAAACGAGCTCAAGCGAAAATCGACCGACAGAGGTTTGTGTGCGCTCAAGCAGCAGCAGCAGCAGCAGCAGCAAAGTGAAATCGAAAGAAAAATCTCTGTGCAATAATGCTGAAGGTAAATGCTGCTCAACATCCTTTTTCGCAGTCGCTTTCAAAGGACAACGAAAGCATTTTACAGTTAAACGCTGTAATTTGATGTTCACACAGTGACAGCGACACAAAACGATGCGAGCAAATATTGGCCAACAGAGCAGCAAAATCAGTTAACTCATACAAACAAAAGTGCACAAATCCACGCACCTACACAGGTGTGCAGAATATAGAATGAGGAGAACAGCAAAAAATACGTTTTTTGGGTGTGTGTGTGTGTGTGTTGCTAAATGCGCATCCTTGCTCACAGTTAGCCTAAATAGATTTTGAGCAAGCAAATTTTTTTCTTACTTTTCAACAATCCTAGAACACTCTGATTGTTTTTGCACTTCAACACATTTTTTCTTTCCGTTACGCCTTGTCCGCTCTCCATTAAAAACATTTTTCGTATCATCGCTTTTATGTTCAATCCGTTGCTGTGGCTGCTTAGCAAATACTTACTAATGTCACTCACATTTCTCGGCTCGATGGCCAAAGTATGGCGACTTGGATGGTTGGTTGCCTGGTTGGCTGGGTGTATCCAGCTACATAGCTGAGCCACAGCAATTAATGTGCGCTTAACAAGTCGACCTACACTCGTACGGGTGGGTGCAAAAACAAAAAGCATTATCTTGCTACTCGTGCCACATCCACTTGAATGTGATCTATAAAAAATATTTGTTTGTTTGCATATTTTGGTCTGGATAGTACGAGTGGATATGTAAGTACCTTTGTATTTGTGTATTTCATCCTTGCCTTTTCCATTGCATTGGCTGGCGAGCAATTAGGCGCTCACCGTTGTAGGTCTTAAGTTTTCGTTTGTATGCAATTTAATGTAGGGATATATTTGTATGCTGATACCTTCTGTCGTTTGCCTTCATTCGCCAGGCAGCATACATACATGCGTATCTGGGAAACTGATGGCTATCGTTAAGTCTTTTGCTGAGTTCGCTCAAATTTCTGCGGCTTTCTCTATGCTGCATGACTTTTACTTGCTATGCTTTTTAAAACGGGTTAATCATTTGAATGATCTTTTCGGTTAGAAATTTAAAAATTGTGCTTAGATTGGCTTTAATGGCGATTTAAGGTTGTGATAATATCGAAGATTTTGAGTGTGCGGAAGTTGTTGATGGACGACCAGCGATTCATATATGCATACACTAATGACTCAAAGAACCAATGGTACTTTATGGTCGTCTACTGCTTTTCATTCGGTAAAAAACTGAAAATAAATTGCGAGCCTAAACGGCCGCCATTGGATATGAATTTGAAAGATTTTTTAAAACAGGCCTTCGTTGCCTAAATACGTACTAGTAGTCGATGTCATTATTATTATCATATCGATTTTTTTGTTTTTAATTTATCGATACAATTTTCGATGTACTGATCAATATATATGAATTTGTCCCCGCTCTTCGAGATTGTTATCGATATATTTATTAATTTCGGTATCGACGCCACAATTTTCATTAGCAAACAATTATGCAGGAGACACGTTTAAAGTTTTATTGTCGTTTACTGCTTTGAATTCGCTATAAAAAGTAAAAATAAATTGCGAGCCTGAAAACGGTGCCAATGGATATGAATTCGAAAGCTTTTTTAAAACAGACCTTCGTTGCCTATCTAGTCGTAGTCGATGTCATTATTGTTATTGTATCGAGTTTTATTTGTATTTATCGATATAATTTGCTATGTATTGATCGATAAATTCGCTATTGTCATCGATATATTCGAAATCGATATATTTATCAATTTTACGTCGCAGTTTTTGTTATCAACGTATTGATTGGAAAGTTTTTCGGTATTTGTATCGACACGTTTATCGATTTTGGTATCGATTAACTGATCAACATAGTTTCGTTATGGCAATCGTAATCATTATAATTTTGATATCATATTTTTTTTTATCAACATATTCAGTATTTTTATCGATATTTCTATCGAGTTAGTTATCGATTAACCTATCAATATCTTTGCATTATGGAAACCGTAATCGAAAGCATTTCTTACATCACACATGTTTTTATGCACATATTCACGAATTATTTGTCATTCGTTCTAGAGCAGAGGCTCCCAATTTTTTTCCACTTTAAAAATTTTACTGCTTTGGGCGGACCATTTTCCCAAAACTCGTCAAAAAATGAGAAGATTAGATCCAACGATGGAATATGCAAGGTTTTATAAGCAGCAGTCGTTGACCTTCTTAAATTTTAAGACTTAAAATACACTACGCAAAAAAATTAAGGGACGTTAAAAAAAAATCAGCTAAATAAAGAAGCTATCTAATCTATATACCGGCCTAACTGAACATTTTTTTTAACCCCGTAGTCAAGAAATCTGAAATTTAGAATGTTAATGCTTGAAAATGCTTTTTTTAAAGTCTCAATATGACCATTTTTCACCGTCAAAGCCAAGCGACCAAGCCAACATTTTTGTTCTTTAATATCGAAACGAGATAAATTTTAGTCGACCCCCACTTACAACTCGTGAACCCTCATATTTTTTCACGACAACGTAGACCTCCGTGGACCACTTTGGGAATCTCTGTTCTAGATTAACTTATCAAATTTGGGGTTTGAAAATATGTACATATGTATGTATTTTTTTCCGCATGGCGTAGATACACGGTGGAGAGAATACAGNCACGGTGGAGAGAATACAGAGGTGGCGCCGATAACGATACCGCTACTCGGCTCTCAGTGATTTTGACAGAATCAGCTGTTTTGGTGACGTCATAGTAGAGAAGACAGCATTAGTGATGTGCTGAGTCAATACTTTTAAGTACAAAATACTCTCGATACTCGGTACCGAAACATTTAGGTTTCGAATAAAAGC
>NW_016162722.1:0-41076 GCF_001687245.7 Rhagoletis zephyria
ACGTATGCATGTAGCTATTTTGCATATTTATTCCATGGCGAAAAGATAATGATGGCGATTTCGATAACAAGGAAGACCATTAATGACAGAAGGACTACAATGACAACATCTAATCATATTTCTATAGTAATATGATATTTCTAACATTGAAAAAAAAAATAAAAATGATAATGGTGACGATTAACAGATCTTGCTTAAGCCTACTCTTTTTCGTATGTATGTATGGTGTACATATCGCACGTTTAATAATATAGAGAAGTAATTCAAAATTTATGTTTTTGGAGATTTCATCATACAATTAATAAGCTTGATAAGGAGAATATGTTCGGCTTAACAGAAGACTAAACTTCCCGAAAATCGCGAAGATATGTATGTGTCTTTCCATTTTTGTCTTTTTGCATATCAACTGTATGAATTGTTCAAACTTTGATTGAGTTTTGACACAAAATAGAAATTTTGAAATAATTCTGTATAATGTTAAACGTGCAGTATGATATTCATGTATGTACATATGTATGTTCCTAGGTTTACTACATAATAGTGGTCATACTATCACAATCTCAACGACAATTGGCTAAGACGTCTGAATAGAACAATGAATTCACATATAAAGAATTTCTCGAGGTTTACCAACTCGATAGCGACATCAAAACTGTGAAGGTTCTAGAGATAGATACACTTTCGATTGGAAACCTTGAGAAGATTGTAAAAACCGCCTTGGAAAACTCTATCGATTGTGCAGACCTCTTCATAAGTTGGGTGTCTTGAGTTTCTTTAACCTCTTAATAAAAGTATAATATTTGACAAAAATATTTATGTTATGACTTAGCCAAATTTTCATAAATATATGCGTACATACACTGCTACCAATTTTGGGCGTTAATAAATTAATTTTTCAATCATCTTGTTAGGAAAGTTTTAATTTAAATTAATTGCAATTAAAATTTTAATTGCGCATTGTAATTAAATTAATTCCAGGATAGAAACGATATACACAAACTTTTAATAATTATGAAATGTACGATGAAACAAGATCACCTTTTTATTAAGCTTGTAAAAATTGGTTTTATTTGAATCAAATATACAAACGACAAATAAATCAAATACGACTCGTGGTACTGATTATCAGCGGAAAGCTGCTCGAAATGCATACGAAGTTTGTTTTTAATTCAAGATAAATATATATATAAAATTTGATTTAAATAAAAACAATTTTTACAAGCTTAAAAAAAAGGTGTACATAATGTGACCACCGCTGTTTATTTGTACATATGTACATATATAGTTACATTCGTACATAGATGTGAACAAAGTCTCCACTTTGTACATTTGCACTAAATTTCGATGTTTTTCTCTGCACATACATACATATTCTATTTGCATATTCCAGTTGCAAGTTACCATTTCTATATTGGCAAAAGCATGAATAAATATCAATTCATATGTATGTATGTTTGTGTGTATGTATACATCCCAGTGGGGAAAATGGGAATGCATTACCTTTTTCTACCAAGAAATGATTAACAACTACGGTTGAACGAAAAGATGCATCGCAATGTAAACGACGGGATAATGTGTAGTTTTGAAGCCACAAACAAAACCAAAAGCCGAATGGATGCGTGTTCGACTGCCGTGTTGTTGGTCACGGATACGACCGTTATTTTTATAATTTTTTAAACCCTATTTATAGATTATATTTATAGTTTGGTAAAGCGACATGCGACACATTACTTTCGTATGGCATCGCTGTGGAGAAATTCTTGCATCTTTTCGTGCGCAGGTAATAGGGGCTATCCATTACTTTTTGCATTCCCACACATTAGCTTTTCCCACTGGGATACTACTTATACACACACACCTTTGCTTATTAACGAATATGCAGCTATGAGGGCTCACAACCAAAATAGCCATAATAATAAATAAAGCATTACTCAAGCTAAAATTGTTTTTGTAGGTACTACAATACATAGTTTATTTTTGCAACTGCGCTAGCGTCGCTGCTTGCTTGTCGTTGATTTTGTTGTTGTTGTTGTCGACTTTGCCGTTTAAATGTTGTTTGTTGCTACCGCTGCGGTTTACTGCTGCTGCTGCTGGGCGTTATTGACGACTACGCAAATTTACTACTTGTATTACGCTTCCAAAACAAACAAACACATGTTGAAACTGCATACATATGTACATGCATAAATGCGTATGTACATACATAGTATAAGTGTGTGTTATTTTTTTTTCTTTGGCTGCGATTTTATTCTCTTTCCTATAAATTTTTTTGGACAGCCAAATATTTATTTTGTTAAGGCGCAACTAATGCGCTGGTAAGTTGTTATCGTTGTTGTTGTGTGCGAACGGAAGTGTTGGCTGCTGTTGGAACCCCCTCCATTGCAATGCATTGCCGTGTCGGTCATACAACTAAAATTGCAAGATGATCTGCAAAAAACATTTTTTCACACTATTGATCCTATTTCGCTTTTGTGGGTTGTTGGGTAGTTTTATGCACTCAATTTTGGTATTTCGATTGTGTTAGTTACACATAAGTATGTATGTACATACACTTGTGGTCAGCTGATTAAGTCAAGTGACCTTTTGACCAGTTTTGCCCAGTTTTCTTTTGTCTATTTAATGTTTTAATTATTTTTATAAAGGTTGAGCAAATTACATAACCAGTACCATATAAATCCACATTCCAAACTTCGTACAAAATTTATAAAAATTAAACCAACTACCAATTACATCCACTAAAATAATCAACTTTTGGTCCGCTTATTAAGGCTAACGTTTAGGTTCAGTTACTCAAGTTTTTCTTATACCAATCTTTGAAAAAAGTTAAAAAAAACAGCATCAAAAATCTCATTATTATGATTCCANCAATCTTTGAAAAAAGTTAAAAAAAACAGCATCAAAAATCTCATTATTATGATTCCATTTAAAATTTTTTTTATTTGTTTTTAAAATTAATATGTAAATTTTTTAAGCTTAAACCGTTTTGTCATTTGAGGGGAGTTTTTCAAAAAACATCTTTAAGAAACTCTTTTTATTCATAAAAAACTCCATTTTTGGAGGTATTTTCAAATCGGTCCAGCTCGCTGAAATCTTAATATTTTTCCAAAATATTTTGGTGGACGTCTTAAAATATAATAGATTTTGTAATTCCAATGGAAAAACAGTATCGATTTTTTTTTTTTTTTTTGTATGGGGAGTGATGCAGTCTAATGTACATATGGGAAAATTTTTATTTCTGAACTGGTGCACTTCTATTACATTTAGAACCAGTAATGGTTCGCGATAAATCTCTTTTGCATGCAAGTATCGATTGCCCCCCGCTGCATCCCTTTTTCGATAGTTCCTAACCAGTTCTAAATTCGTCACCTTAGATATAGATTTCTAACGGAAAAAGTGCAATAAAATAGTTTTTTAAAAGTTCCACATTTCGATGATTTTGGACTGGTTCGTTTTTGGCGATACAGATCGAGTACGAAACTAGAAAATTTGGATTCACTAGTCCGCGGTTTCCCTGAAGGGTATGTACATATGTACATATGTATGTATTTTTTGCCTTTTGTGAATGACTGGGACCTACATAGGCGCTAAATCTCAATCGAACTAGAATCCACCACAATTCTATGAATGTGTGGCACTTTGCGTTGCGTTTTCATTTTCTCATCACCATTACTCGCCGAAACGAATGAATTTTGCAATTGGAGCATTTGAAACGAGCACATAACACAAAAATAACAAGTAATAATAAAAACAACAACAATAAGAAAATGGAGGCAATATCAAATTGTTTAATGTTTTTGAAGTGTTGACAGCCAGCCAGTGGTATTTAAAATCGGCATAGGATTTGAAAAATAAAATAAAAATAAGCCCAAAAAAGAGCTTAGCTGAAAATGTTGATATGTTGATAGTGCTATTTCTGAGAATGGCAATTTGAGAAAATTGTTTTGCAACAACTCATAGTGAGAAAATATTTATCTTGTAAATATCTACTATGTACATATGTATGATATTTAAATACTGTACATATGTTTCTACAAACATGCTTTGTTATTCAGCTAATTGCGTCGAACTATTTTGGATTCGTTTCATATGCATCGGATGCACTTACATATGTGTGCATGTACGAATTTAAATTTTGTAAAAATTAAAAAAAAAAATAATAGTCAATGCGTCTTGAAAACGTACCCCTTTTTAAAGAGCCTACACATTGGGTTTGTCTGCAGTCTAATACTCGCCAATAGCCTCGTGACGTAAAAGGGAATCACACTAAGTTTTCTGCAAGGCTCCGTTCTTTCCACAAATTTTACCATCACCATTTTGTATGTCTGCTGTGCTGTGTTGCACATTCGCTTTTGTTGCCTTGTCTGCTAGTTGGCTCGAGCGTTCGGTTTTCAATAAGGTCTTAAATCCTCTTGCCATTGTAGAATTGTGCAACAGCCACTAGAAAGCGAACTCACCAGCCGTAGTTAAGATTGAACTTTTTCGATTATCTGTCGTTGGTAGTACCTTTATCTCTACGTTGTTGAATTGGGTGTAAAACATGTTGTTCGAAATGATTTTCTATGCGATTATTGAAGTGAAGATCATTCCATTTGGTCGAGCGTAAACTTAAGCGGATTACTGTGATGCGGTGCAAGATTAGGTAGTGAAAAGAAATAGAGAATATGTACATACATACAACATATGTTTGTATGTAGTTATGTGGAGATGTGTAAAGGGTAGCAGAACAAAGCAAAACAAAAGGCCTCATATTTTGCTAAATTCATTTATGAAAATTACAAAAGACTATTTCCAACGCGTTAAATGCGTTTGCGTTTCGAGCAGCTGATTGGATATCCTGCTTAATGAGCCATCCATTACTCTCAACAATGGGCCACCCATTCTGCATCTTCACTCCACTCACATCAACGACGCCTCTTATCGACCAAACGACGAGCAACCATTTGCTGCCCCACCACACGAGTGCAGCGTCATTGAGCTGTGCATGTCGGCTGCAAGTTGTGCTAAGTTTTGAAATTCAAGTTTCTGTTTTTTTGTTTTTTGGTAAGTCCTAAAAGCATTACATAAATATTGCAGCGGTGAAAGAAAAAAGAAAAGCCAAAATGACGTACCTAAGCTGCGAGTATTTACAATTCAGTACAAAAGAAACCCGTACCAAACTAATGCACAACGCACTGCAGCGCAATTGTGTGAAAAAAGGTGTGCCGTGGCCGCTGCCGTGGCCGCTGTCAGTTGGCTGGTGGCTTTATGGGCGGTTTTGACTTGTTATGTGATTAAACACCGGCTATAACAGCTTGACCCGCGCACCAACAGCGCGAGTTGCAAGTAGACGCGCGGCATGCAACACATAAGAAACTCATTAACAACGCTCAACGTGTTGATGGTGGCGCGCGTGGTGTTGCGGCTAAGGCTGGCCTGTAGGAAACTGCAACATCAGAAGGGTCCTCTGTACTATGGCACAGCATATGCTTGGTATTGTTAAATGAGCTGTTCCACCGCAAGAAATACTTGTAAGCATACACATACATACACATATAAACGAGGTAAGCAAGTGGACTATGGACAAGCGGCCTTTGTAATAGGCATTGCCTCTATTAATTATCGCAACACCTTTGCAAGGTGGGTAGTGGCTTGGTTGAGAAAACGGCTAAAGAAATACATACATATACATGCGTTAAAAGAAATGTGCACATGAATGAGTCCAAATTGTGGAAAATTATCGGTAAGCAAGGGAAATGTATGTTAATACAAAAATGAAATCTATTATTAATACGACCCAAAAGTCTTCCTATCTTTTGGATCTGTGGTACCATACTCAAACCGATGTTTTCTACCAAGTCCTCATCTGGCATTAAATAATTCTGCGTTATTTAGGACTGAGGCGCCCTTATTGGAATTAGTGGTGCACCAAAACAGCTCTCTCTCTCTCTCTCTCTCTATCCACATCCTCTCAACTACTGAAAGGGTTGAATGTTTAAACTTTGACGGCAGAATCTGATCAACACAAGACGCAAGCTTTTCTAATAGGCTAATGGGCAGAAAAATATCCATGAAAAGTTATTAAAAAAATGTTCATCAAACTTGTGTTGGAGAAGTATTTTTGTTTAAAGCTTAACTTAGTTAATTGGAAACCATACTAAAGTTTGCTAAAAACCGAGAGTTTTCAGACCTCAAAAGTTACACATTTTTCGAGTATGGAAAAAATATAGCGCTGGAACTAAAGAAACGCATCTGATGACGAACAGAATATTTTATTTATTATTTTTTTTTTTATTCTAATTTTATTAACTACTTGAAATACCTTGACAATTTGGTGAGAAAACAATGTATCAGAGATAGCCGCACTACGGCTGCGGTGGTAAGAGTGCAAATAGAGAAAATGGTGAAAAATATATCGATAAAAATCGATTCCCTAAGAATTATTTTACATGCTTTACTGTTATCACCTTCATTGGAATTACTCTTTAGCAGTGGTTAGGACACGCCAATAACAAAAATGTTTACACTCTCCAAGAAAAATTTTAAGCTAGGTTGGGTAGTGGCCAGGGTTGGGAAAAAATGTTTTATCCAAAAAATAAAAAGAACCACGTTTTAAACGAGGTTTTAAACACCTTTTTAAAACAAATGTTTTAAATATTGCCAGCCCTGGTAGTTGCTAACTATTTTCGCGACCCTGTCTAATATTCATTTCTAACTGTGACAATAGTACTGAATAAGTGCAAATACTAATAGGTATGCAGTAATAAACAATTAATTGTAAGATATAAACATATTGGGTATGGCAGGCATTTTAATTAAAAATAATAATAAGTATATCAAATGTGTGACCGACTGAGTAAGAGCTGAACAATGTGGGCTAGAAAACTGCATATTAGAAATGTTGTTGGCCAGAACGGGGGAGGTAGGGAGGGCATTATGGGCGTGCACTATGCGATTTACGTTTCACTTTGCAACCCACAAACATGCACACAAATACATATGTACATATGTATATACAGTATGTATATATATATATGCACATACGTGTATGTACATTTATTGCGTTTCCGTAATTAAAGTAAATTATAGCAAAGTACTTACTGCCGCTGCACGCTTTGCTGCGTCGTCGCACGCGTTGTCATACTAAAAATGAAGGAAGGAAATTGTTCGCTTGCGGTGCAAGTCTAGACACGTAGACAATATTTGGCTGCGTTGCACGTTGCTGTAGCGATAGTTGGTCATCTTAAATTAGCACAGATTTACTGGGTCGTAACATTAAAATAATCAACGGCATCAGAATCGGCATCGACGGTGTCGCTATCGCTGGCGGCAACCATGGTGGCATTACGCCGCAACGCGTTGACGATCACAACAAGTGCCAGTCAAAAACATTTATGTATGCAATGAATAGGGTTTAAAAGTGAAAACATAAAGAAGCATATACCATTTCATAGCATACGTACATACATATGTATATACCTACATACATGCGTATAATGAACTCAATAAAATCTTAGCACGTCATAAACCGCCTAGTAAATAGCAACAGCATCAATAACTAATTCCAAAAACTACTGTGAGCACATTGCGTGCGTCGCTCTACAATAACCGCGTCGGAAAGTAGCAAACAAAAAAAAAAACAAGCTTGCAAACTGGAAATATTTGCCTATGCGTCATCAGAGGCGAACGCAATATTCAAATTTACAAATTTCTTAATGCATTGGCGAAGTGTCGCGCTTCCCTCGCGCTACACACTCTCGGCCTTAGAGCGCTGCAGTGCGCAGTGCGCTTTCGTGCAATGTGGACACGAAAGGCTAAAAATAAATTCATATGCAACACTGGGACGGCGTGCAAAGTCATCAACATGCTGCCGCACCACGACCACCATCAACCCATAGGTGGCGGACAAAGCCACAGCCACGACGTTGGAATGCACGTCCGGCTAGTCGGTCATGCGGCCTTCGTGTACGTTTGTGGCATGCCACATGCCACATGCCACATGCTCCACGCCACTTGCCACCGACTGGAATAGCCAACCATGCAATTTGCATACACACACATACATACATATGTATGTATGTATGTATATATTACAGCAGAGTTGCCACGATGCTTGAATTTTTAAAAATATTAATTTTCCATCGAAGCAGCTACATATTTATAGAAATATATGTAACTTCGATAATTTAATTGAATTGTCACTTTGTTTACGGGCTGTGCCGCAGCGCGCCAGAACCGCCTACATAGCGTCGACGACATCATCAATCTCAGCGTGCAATTGCGCTACTGTGTAGGCGGTGCGGTGAGGTGCATACGCACTCACACTTGGGCACTGGGGCACTCGTGGCACTCGTGGCACCGCAGCGGTGTCCGCATCGAAATTGAAAGCGTGGGCAGCGCTCAAACATAAACGTTGATTAATAAAAATTTATTTTGGTTATAAACGCCTAAAATTGTCAAGCGTCATAGAGTTTAGCAACAGAATATATGTATGTATATAGTTCGGTAAAGTGGAAAGGGCTGCGACTTTTGGAAAAAGTACTCAAAGCCATAAAAAAGCACTAAGAAATAAAAACAAATAAATTATTGGACATAGCCGTTGTTTTTGTATGTTTTGTGTGCTTGTCTGTGATAAAATTTTTTGTCTTTGCAACATTGCTGCCATTTGTTGTAAACGTTTTTCTACACACTCTGGCAGCATTTTTCTCCCCTTTGCCGGCGCATATCAACACTTTGGTTTTTCACACCGTGTAAAAAGTAAATGCATAAGTATAGATATAGATATATATGTGCATATGTGAATGCGTGTACATACATATGTATATACATATATACACTAGTACCGATTAACGTTTTTCACATTTCTCGGTAAATACCAAATGGTCGCCGAGGAAAAGCGATTGACTTTTCGTGCTTTTTTTCCATGCCTTCTGTGTATGAAGAAAAATATTTGACTATTTTTGTTATTGTTACAATTAAAATGGACAAGTGCAATGTGTGATAAATGAATACCTAAGTAATCGAAGCCATAAAATATAAATGCCGCTGCTGGTAAATAACACAAATATTTTGAATGATATTAATTGGAGTCCGCACAAAGCATTTTTTAAGTTATTTATGGGCGTTTTATATATGTATGTATGTATTCAATCAAACAGACATGGGTACATATGCTTGCACACCAATGAAAAAAACTGATTTTTCATGGAGAAAGGAACCGGAACTATCTTCGTCAATAGCCAAGCAGTTGTGAAAGCAATACGATCCAAAGTAGTAAAATCTGGGATTGTACGGAAATGTTGTGTCGCGTAGGCATCACTGGGCCGTCTCAATATCACGCGTTCTGGGTTATCGAATAGCCAACAAGTTCTCTCTGCTGAAGCTGCCGCGTGTTGAGGAGGAGGAATCATTAGTGTGCACTTTTTGTCTGTTATTCACCAGTCTGGTAGAGGCAGCCGAAGTGGAACTCTTGGACCTCCTTAATTTTATTTGAAATAGCAAGTAGTTCGGCAGGTTAATGATTTGATTATTTTTTTTTTTTTAACTTTTGTAAAGGCAGCCCGGTTCAGGAAATTTGCTTCCTCCTGGCTTTTACTTACAGAGCCAACTAACTCATAATGGACAACTATGACTCCGAGCGGATGTCTGGAACTTTCTATACACGCGCAACTAACCTAACCTAGTCCTCAAAGACATAAATACACAATTTTAGTATGTGAATATGAAGTAAAAAATAGAAACAATTGCTTGAATGTAGTTTATTAAAAAAAGCAAAAAAAAACACACTTCCTCCTGCGCTGAGTCAGAATGGACTTACTCTACACCTTTTTCGCTTGCCGATTTGGCGTCCATTGGCCGCCGACGCCGCTGCAGACGCTTACATCTCCCTCGGAAACAAAAGCAATTAGCGGTATCGGCGACAGCTTTCCGCCAATAAAAGCTAAACTATGTTAAAATTAATTAAAACAGAATTGCTTAGGTCAGCGCAAAAGTAATTAATTGTCGAAAATAATTACCGACTAAATAAAAAACAGAAAAAAATTAAGAGACAGAAATACAATGATATACGTATATATATGTACATATGTATGCATGTACATATGCGCATTGGTATATAGTATGGTTAAAGCAAAAAATGATGGTATTAATTTAAAAAAAAAAGCAAAAGCCAGCTTAAAAAATCCACATAAATTTAAATTAAATTTTAATACAAAAAAACAAATCCGACAAACGAGAAATCGCTACACCCATAAATCGACAGCGTCAGCAAGAGAATCAAAAAGCGCATTTATTTGAACAAATACTGAATAGCCGCGCAACAACACAATTTATAGCAGTGATTCCCAAAGTGGTCCAGGTGGACCTCCAGGGGTCCACGGGAGACTCGAGGGGTCTACGTTGCCGTTAAAAAAATATGGGGGGTCCATGAGTTGTAAGTGGGGGTCCACGAAAATGTATCTTGTTTCGATAGTAAAGAACTAAAATGGTTGCTTGATAGCCGCTTTATTTAACTTTATTTTTTATTTTTTGAGTGGCGTACAGTGGGAAAGCCTTAAAGGCCACCTGCAGAATATTTAGAAAAGTATCAGCCGGGGGTCCACCGAAATCAGTAAATTTTTTAAAGGGGTCTACGAGAAAAATAGTTTGGGAACCTCTGCTTTATAGCAACAAACAATTATATACACCATGCGACGCTGTCACGCGGTTGCTGACAGCTACGGTGCGTTATTGGCGACGCCACGGCGAGCGCAGGGTTGGCACCAGAGCGTCCATTAGCGCTTACAATGGATTTGTAGGTTAAGAAGCGAGGCCAAGCATGATCGTATTGTTGCAAACTTTATGTGCTTTCCTCACACATTTGACTTTTTGTGAGCGGCGCGGGAAATTCTGACTTTATTCTGGCTTTTCTAAAATTTACTATGTAGTTAATTTTAGTTCGGAACTTTTCTTCCATGTGGTTGTTGTTGCGTTTCTCTCATAGAGAGATAGCGTATTTGAAAATATTTTTATGCAGTAGTCTTAAAAAAACAATTGACCGAGTTTGTCTTCCATTTTGGGATGTGCGCTCTAAATTTTGTCACACAAATGTTGAAACCCGTAGTTTTATGCCGAACAAAAAACGAATACAAGTGTTTTTAATTACGCGAAGAAATCAGTCATTTGCCATTAAGCCATTCGTATTTATGTATGTATATTAGACTATATCAGAAAACAGTACACCTTCGAATCTAAAATATTGCAAGGCAATTTCGAAAATAAATCTTATTTGCCGAACAGAGGCTTCAAAAAAGGAGGAGGTTATCAATTTGTCGGAATATATTTTTTTTTTATAACTTTGAACCTCGCCAACCGATTTCGATAGCTCTTTTTTATCGGATAGGTGGTCGCCAAGGCTGGTCCCATACTAATTTTGTTTAGATCTGATCATTGGATCATAAAGAAATTAACGGTACTCCTAAATTTTTATTTGAGAATTGAAGTCGGTTATGTTTTTCACTTAAAAATTATTTGTTTTAGATATATCTTCGGCAATTACAGTGGTATTTCAAAGTATTATATATCTATGTTTTTCCCTTGCTACTCTAATCGCTGTGCTTTTATTTCATTTTTTTATTTATTTAAACGTTAAATTTATTAGTTTAGAAAATATGCTCTTATGCTTCATTTCATCTGCAACGCCGCCATTGCCATCGCCATCGCCATCGCAAACGCCGTCGCCTCCGCTGCTCCGGTCAATGCCCACACTCCAAGCAAGCAATCATTAAAAATAAATTTCTCATGCCTACACTTTTTCCTCCTCTATTAACTTTGTTTCGGTATTTTCGGTAAACATTTGGCTACTGAATGTCATAATTTTCACACTCCTGAGTCATAGCCATTTTGCAGCTAATCGCCTCCGACCGATATACATATGTACATTTGTACATTTGTACCACATGACGATGACATCGAAAAATATTCAAAACAGCTACTGCGCGGTGAATTTGAGCAACAATTTTTCGATGTACATTTTTCACTAATTATTTCAAATTAGCAGCGATGCATGTGAATATTCTTCATGTGAATGTGGCGGACGTGCTGCATTTTCCATAGATATTTTCTCGCATATTTTCTCAGTTGATTTCCTCTTTGAACAGCAGCTTGCTGACCGCATTTTTCACATTTATTGTTTTTATTATTATTATTTTCAAATAAATAACTTGAATGAGCAAACCAAGGCACATTGAACAGGTAATATCAGTCTCGAGCAGCTGATTTAATTTAATTTTTTATTTTTTCAAATTATTTGGTGTTTGTTCTCGCAAAAATCCTAAATTGTTAAAATCTATTTGCATGTGAAACCCTTTTCTATACGAAACAAGCGATCACATATCAGCTTTTGAAACGTTCGCCCAACTTAGCAGCACAACCCTGATTACTGGGCCCTGCAAAGGATGGATCAATGCTTCGAAATGCAAAGAAATTTACAAAAAAATAAAAGTTACAGCAATTTTTATTTTTTTCCCAATTTAAATTTTTTATTTTTATTTTATTTTTTTTGTATCTCACATGGCACGCTGTGATTTAGAAGAAAAGAATCATAACAGTTTTTGACACTTTAGATACCAGAGGCAACAACAAAATACACGCAAATGTTGTTTTTTTGCCTTAATGGTACCAGCTGTTCGATATGCCTCGGTGAAAACACTTTTCATGAACAAACAGATCATAAACGCCTAAAAGTAGTTATTATTGTGTATGTACGTAGTACCCACATGCATGCCTTCACAAATATGTATTCACTCGTACATAAGCAGGCAGTGAACGAGATTGTAATGTTGTTTGTTGTGAGATATATTTGACAGTTTGAAGTGTTGAACTGTCAATCAGTCAGTCATCAGCAGACAATTAAATGCCGCCAATTGAACACCGGAAAATATTACTTAGTGATATATGATTATTGCAGGACGCCTGCATATGCTCACATACATACTGTAAATATACATATGTATATAACATTAGGGTGGTAAAAAAAAAAAAGTCGAGTCGGAATTTTAATACTCCCACTCCCTAGGTTTGTTCTATACCAAAAAAATATACCCCTATTTTTTTCGTTAAATATTTACAGGACGCTCAAAGCGCTAAAAGTTTTAAATGTGATTTACACATGCATATAAGAAAAAACAATTTTTCGTAGAAATGGTATAGAATTCTTGAAATTCAATATTTCGCGAACGGAGACTTTCAATAATAATACCCAATTATATATTTAACGATTTATTTAATACGGACTATTTTTATAGGTCCCAAAAGTTGGAAGTTTCTGGAGAAACAAAAATTTTCCATAAAAAAAATTTAATTTTAAGAGTTCTATACTTTTTTTTTTACGAAAAACTGTTTTCCCATATAAAATACGGATGCGCGTATATGGAAAACTTTGAGCGACCTCTAAATATTTTTTATGTAAAAAACAAGCGTTTTCGACCACCCTAATGTATTTACTAATATAGTGCTTAGGTGTCTCAGATCACAAATTATGATTCGAATAAAATAAAAAATAGATTTAATGAATGAATTTTCTTCAAAGCGTATTCACTTTTAAGCAGTTTCGTAAACACTTTAAACGCGATCAAATGCTACCCGTACAGACCGTCTCCACAGGATAAAGTTTATAGCTTGATACACACATACATATATCAGAATATAAATTGTCAATGGAGACCGCTCATTGCTCTTCAAAAGAAAACAAGTAATTTTTAGCAAAAAAAAAAAAAAAAAAAAAAAAAGATTCCGACGAACTGATAACCTCTTCCTTTTTTGGAAGCCGGTTTAAAATTCAACAAATTTTTACCCAAATTTCAAACTTTTCATCGCTCTAGCTCCTGAGGTGCCGCCAAAGGCACCATGTGAGTGCATAAAGAAAACGAATGACTACTTTTTGGGTTGAAAATGTGTTTCGATTTTGAAAACAAGGCGTTTTCCATACCTTTTCCTATTTCGTATGATTGTTGCAAAATCCGAGAACTTTTGATACAATTCTCTAGTCATTTGTTCTCACCTCTCTCTGAGGGTTTAATATTTATTTTGTTTCATCCAAATTAGAGTTTTTATGCAGAAGCATTAAATTTAATTACATTGCTAATATTACGTATATAAAATTCGCGGAAATTTTTACGACTAAAAAAGCAGTAGAAANAAATAAAATAAATAAAAAATAAGCAAAGAGTAAAATAAAAAGTGAAAATAAAAATGGCTATGGAAAATTGGTGAGGGGAAAATGGTATGTATGTATGTACGTACACACGCGTGCGGTTCAACAATCGAACTCATTGCGCCATCGGTTACGATCAGATGAGATCAGCAGCGCTGACGTCGACCGCACACACACTTATGTATGTACATATGTCGCGTATGTACTCGTACAATACTTTGAATGGATAGTTGATTAGCTGATTGATTTGATTGCCGAGTTGTTTAGTCGGTCTTAAATTTACGAGTACAGGAGGGGCAACGTTATCGTATGTATGCATCCGTACAAGTGTTTGCATTGGCCAGAGCGCTCCGTTGAAAATGGATCGATCGATAGATCTAAAGGTGATATGCGCTTCGGGTGCATACATACATTGTTGATTTATGGAATGCATGTTGCATGCACCAATTTCGGTTGGACTCACCCCGCCAAAGCAAATAAATGCTTATGAAATAAAAATATTCAATTTACATTACTGCCGCTACCATTTTTGAGCGGGAAATAAGAGTACATATTCATATATACGTATGTACATATGTATGTATGTATGTAGAGCGGTTAAATCAGTGACGGACGGACTGTATAGTTTATTTATATGTAAACATGCGCGGTTGAAGCAACGCAATGATATTTGATTATAATTAAATAAATGTATTTTTAGATCTTATATGTATGCGCGAAAGCGTAATTATTTATGAACCCCATATGTATGCATGTATATGTAAGTAAACATACATATGAGTAGTTCATGTCAGATCAATCGCTGTGATTAAGGTGAAATTTTGTGAGAATTTATGACATCTCAAAGCTTTGTAGTTTAGCCGCAGTCAGTCGCCGTTATTGTTATTGGGCGGCAATAAAAATTATGACTGTGAAATTACACGTACATACATACTTATTTACCTATGTACATAAACACAAACTTCGAGAGGTGTGCGCCACTTTTTTTGCACAATTATTGCTTGAATGTGTATGTTTACATACATACATACATATGTACATACGTGCGAGTGCCCCTTCTGTTAGATTTTTGATGAATTATGAATGAAAACTTTCTGACAAAGTTAGAATCGGTGAATGGGAGAAAATTCATGATTCGGTTGCGCAAGGTCACGAACGCCTTTTCAGCTTTTTTTTTGCAATATTTAACATGAGCTTCCTGTTATGCCAAGAAGCACATGTGATTACATACATACATATGTAGGTGTTGTTGTGCCTGTCACCTGCTAATGCTGCATTATTTAACATTTCGAATTTCGCGCACACTCACTTCCGTTTGCATTCAACTAAGATTGAAAGCATCAAAAGAAATTACTTAAAAGTCAAACTTAAAAAGTAATAAAAAAAATACTCTTACAAATGCGCGGCCGCTGGCATATCAATTCTCATTTTGGCCAGAAATTTGCATTTCACTTTTGACAAGCAATTAAAAACATTTGCCGTTAGCTAAACGGTTCACAAGCATGCAAACACCTCCATATTAAATTGCTCTCCAAATAGCATATTTAGGAGTCATATGCGCCGATTCGTGAGTCCAACAAAAGCTTAACAATGTTGCTTATTTCGTCGGCACTTGGCTGGGACAGTACGTAAGTGTGTCTTTTTCCTGTGCTGGATGAGGACAGCCAAGATAACCTAACCTAAACTAACCTAACCTATTTGTACGATTCGAAATTACTAGAATACTCTATACATAAATCTTTGGCTAATTTTGCCCCTGCGGCTATTGGCACCCAGCAACAGAAATCACTTGTTTGGGTTATGACTCTGTAGATAGATATGTATGTGTATGTATGTACATATGTACATATAAAATACCCTGCAAACCATTTTTTCTGAGTAGTTATTCTGAGTTATAGAGAAATTTTAAAGAACTTTTGGACGAATATTCTAAAATGAAATAAACTGTGCACACTTCGATTCTTTTACGAAATTTCGCGAGAAAATCGGTAAAGCAATGAAAATAATTCCGCTATGTGTAGAATTTCTGGCAACATTTTTTTCAGAATATTCTTTATTTTTCGTACAGAAATTTCTTTACGAGTTCGTGTCAACCACTTCATATAATTTTCTTTGAAGATTCTTGAAAAAAAATCGTTAAAGATATGAAATACTCCTCGAAAGATTTCGTTAAGATTTTGGGAACTTTGGTTTGCAGGGTATTTTTATGTATGTGTGTGTACACAAACCATTGTAATATTCACATGTCAATGACGAAACGCTTTCGCGAACGTGACAAATTGTTAGTGAGTAATAGACAACTCTGCCATTGGTTGGTTAATGGCGAGTGACTTTAGCCTTTTATCAATTAGTAATTAATGCTCTAGCTGATGCGGCGGCGTGTCTCTTTTGTCTGCTTAATTGCTATGGTACTAATTAAGCTTGTAAAAAAAGAGTAAATACATACATACATACATATGTATTTAAAAATGAGGGTACAACACCTACATACATATATACATACATATGTATGTATGTAAGTTGGTATGTGAATGAAAATGATTACTTAGCGTTTTCATCATTTCGCTCCTACAATTCATTTCATTCAATAGCAATCTCGCATGCTTGTTTATACATATGTATGTATGTTTGTATGTTTGTATTTGCGCTTGCATCTTTTTTAATTCCCATAGTTGCACAAAGTATTTTACTAGTGGTATAAACTAAACTGCTACAATGCATTTCTGCCGAAAAGCTGCCGCCGGAAACGCGGCCTATTTTCATTTACAACGGTCGAACAGCTGTTGGTTTTGCCATTTGGGTTTTGCTGATGATGCAATTTATGAAAGAAAGAGAAAAAAACAGCAAGAAAAATTAAACACATATGTCTGTACATACTTAGTATATGCATACATTTAACTCCTGCAATAAAACCAGAACACAGCCTTGCAACGAATGCAAAGTTGAACTGCCGCTTCTCAGCCAACCAATTACACACATACATACTTCATTTGGAGGATACGATAGCCGAAAATTAATTGCAGAAAAAGCCTCGTGAATTGACTCATGTCACCGCAACATGTGATAGACAAACGTTTGGATTAACAAGCTTCAAATTTTAAGCAGTTTTTACAAATTTTGGAGAGATTTGCTTTTTCGCTTTTTAAACCTTTCGATTTCTACATACATATGTAGATTTCTTATGCCGAAAAAGTAGGAAGCTCTTTACTTTTCTCTTATTCGCGAACATGTTTAAAGCGGGGTGGTGCACTTACAACGATTTTCACATTTTTTACACTTACAATGTAAATAATTGTAAACTAGTTTGTTGACGAAACACGTTGCTGTTCGCACCGAGACCATATTTACCAAAAGTATTGTTTACAATTCTTTACAAAAGTAAATTATTTACATCAAAAATATCACCCTGTAAATATTTACATTATTTCCAAGTACAGAATTGTTGTAAATAATGCAAATATTTTACGATTGGTAAATTTGTACAGATTTGTACATTTTTCATATTGGCACAATGGTACAAAATAAAAAAAAAAACTAGGAAATACGTAATACTCGGTCAAGTGTCCTTTGCAATGTGTTGCTTGAATCCTGCACTCTTTCTCTACTTCCGAAACTAGTCATCAACGTTTATCATTTTGCTATTGATGCCAGCTCATTGCCACTTAAGTTGTCACTCAAATACATACATACACATTTACATAAATACGTATGTATGTCCATGCACATTTGTACACAGATGCATATAGTATATGCATATATATGTATGTATGCATATTTTATTGCATAGCACATTTAATTATTATTGCCTAATAATAGTGCCACACATACATACATACATATGTATGTATGTACATAGTATATGCACTAATGAGTATTTAAACAGCTATGAACTGAACAGCAAGAACAAGAAAAGCAATTGTGAAAAATGCAATAATAAAAAGTAATATGTGCTAAGAGTTTTAGTTAAACGTTTAATAGCAAAGAAAATCGCTGCCAATGTACACCCAAAAAATACTCAGGCAATTTTTTTTTGATTGAATTTTTAATTGCCACAAACAGCCAGCCATTAAATAACAGCATTAGCAGCAAATTGCACATTGTTACGCTTGCAACAACAACAATTGCATTACAAATAATAAAATGCATTCAACAAATCAACGATGCGTCAAAGTTATTTGAAAAATTCACAAGACTCATTTCATTGCTGTTGAAGCTGCTAGTGCTTATATTATTGTTGTAGGTTGTTGTTTTTATTGCTGCTGGTGATGCGGTCACATGCTGCCGGAATTTTTTGTACAATTTCCCCCTTCTGCTTTTCACAACTTTTAAGCTTTGTAAGTTCTGAGTAGTTTGTTCCCTTTCTCTTTCTTGTATATTCGTTCTATACATTTACATATATGCATGTACACACATACATATGTATGTATATAGTAGGTACCAATTTTGACCGATTTGTATATTTTTGGCTAGCACGAGACAAAGGGGCGTGTGTTGCAGCTGCTTGCTAATAACGCTGTGACGCATTACATACAATGCTGCAGATCTGCTGACAATGAGTAGCCGACCAGCTGTCTGTCGTGATGGTCCGTCCGATCACATTGTTGTATTAGAAATTTGTTGTTATTCTGTAGTGGACGCGCCCTTTTGTGGGTGGCTATGTGCTCATATCCTACTTATTTATGTATGTATGAGTGTGTTTGTGTACATATGTATGAATGTGTGAGTAAATGTTGTCCCACGAATTGGGGCAAATTATTGCTTTATCGATCAAGTGACTGACAATGCACGCCCACATTTCATAGCAGACCTTTTTGTTGCAATTAAATGAAGCAAACCAACTACCTACATACATATGTATGTAAGTATATTTGTAGTTGTTGTGAGCGGTCATAATGATATAGTACTTATGTATGCCTGTACTTATTATACTTAATACGTCGCTTATATGTATTTGGTGGTTCGACTTATACATTTCCGTCTGTGATTCATGCAACATCACATGTTGCGAAGAATTTAGTGCAAATTTTGATTTGATTTTTTATCAGATAAAGCTGTGTATGTACTTAAAAATTGTAGTGCTCTAATGGTTGCCAAGCGAATTTTGATGGTTGCACAGCGGATTATAAATAGTAAATACATACAGACGTGTGTTTATAAGCCGTTCACACTAATGAACGGGAACATATGTATGTATTTGGGCCACTGTTAGATTTTACATTTGATTTCATTTTTGAAATCTCAAAAGGTATGTGGTTCACAAATAGTTAGCTAAAAACCGCGATGAACCAAGTGTAATTTAAAATTCAGATAAAAAGAAGTTGCTCTTAAGTTTAGACAAAAAAGAAGACTTTAGGACTAAAATTGAATGGGCTACAAAACTGCATACCTAAATTTTTTTTTTTTTAAACTCTGAATAAAATGTTTAATATTTTTTGGTGTCATTTTTAATGTTTGTTGAAATTTTGTACAAAGTTTGAAATGTGGATTTATGTGTACTGGTTATGTAATGTGCTAGACTGTTATAAAAAAATTATAAACATTAAATAAACAAAAGAAAAAACTTAAAGCTTTGTAGCTCCGAAAGCCATGTAGCCATTTATGAATTTTGAATAACTTCAGTCGTATATTTTTAAATTTGTTTGCAAATATTAAGTCAACCGAAAAGTTTGGTATATTTACATATACATACGTACCTTCATACATACATACATATTTAATACCCTGCAAAAATCGCGACTACTCCATGCATGCGTGTAGAGAGTACTCCCTACGGACCAAGGAGTACTCCAAAATTAACCACAATTCATATAAAAAATATGGTCCAATTACCAATTACATCAGCGTAGCACAAAACTACTCCAACATATGTATTAACAATGGCATTGTTGTTATATTTTTTCGTTTGTACACACCTTTGTTCTTCACTTCTTAGATGCTTTTTCGAAATTAATAAAAACCAAAAACAAAAATTAAAAATTACAGGTTGCCTCTGACGANTGCTTGTGTGAATGTGTTTTGTACATACATTTCTGTTCTTATTTGACGTTAGTTTTGTTGTTGCCATTCTTTGGACTAAAAATTTGGTTTTTTGCGTTCCTTTACTTTTCCTGTTACTCTCTTTTAGTGAGCGCATTTTGCTTACGCTCTGGCATTTTGACACTTTTCAGATTTTAGTCCAAAAAGATAAGATAACCTATTTCGTTAAAACACGAGCATTGATCGGGTAACAAACACTAATAAGCTGGCGCAGAGACACGAGTTGGTCCGCTACATTACGGCAGAGGAACAGTTTTGTAAGTACTCCAATATACCACAAATAGACTACGTGGTCCACGGATTTTTGCAGGGTACTTATACATACGCACACAAACAAATTTGCTATGCCCCGTTCCGCTAGTGTGACTCATTGCACGGGCGTCTCGTTCTTTAATTTCTTACTTTCAGCACATTCACCGCCCCCCCCCACAATGAGCGCCTCATCTCTCGACAGTAACGAAAATAGCACTGCGAGTATAAACAGCAGCAATGATCGTTGTGCAGCGCGCAAATCACATTTGCAGACTGCCAAATGAACAGACGGACACACACGTATGTATGTATGTATATGTGCACATATACATATACAAACATAGATACGTATTTTTATATACATACTCACTAAAAATAATATCTACATTACTTATGCATATAAAAAAATTGGATATGTTTTCTTTAATAAAAGTACACTCTAAAAAGTGCATGTAAAACTACTACTGAAAAGTGTTTGGAGCAACATAAGCAACATCAACCAAAGCATCTGCAGCATTTCTGGCCACATTTATGAATATATGTACGTGTATGTATATAAATATGCATTGCAGGGCTTGTCGCATGCAGCTTTAGTCGGCATATACTTTCATATAACATACTTATTACACAGCATACATATGTATGTAGTGTAGTCGCATGTGTCGAGTGGCCGGCCGCATCACCGCTCCGGCAGCCAGCAACATCTATTAAATGTGCCGTACTGTCTGTGAGATTCGTATCAGTTTGGGGAAGCGCAATAGCGCCAACCAAATCTGGGGGAAAACAACGTTGGGCGAAAAAAAGAAGCGAAAACAAAAACAAAAACAAAAAAAGGCACAACGACAAACCGCTCGCAATCAAAGAGTTTTCATTTTTTGACGAAGCACAAATGAAATGCCGCAATTTTTCTATGCCGCACCGAATTTGTGTAGTGCCTGCCGACGAGGGTGCACGCTGTCTGTTGTGCTGTTTTTGTTTTTTTTTTTTTTTTTTTTGCTGCTTGTGTTTTTTTCTGTGTTGGTTGCGTTTTGAGGAATTTAAATTAAAAAAGATTGTTGCACTTTGATAATTAATGCAGAACAAGAATGTGGCATATACACAAGAGGAGCGTAAAGCACAACCGACAACAACAATACTTAAGCATTTGCAAAAAAAAACAAAAAAAAAACCGAAACAAAGCAATGAAGACGAGCGCGCCGCCATCAGTAACACAGCAGCGACATCAACCGCCAGCCAAAAGTCGTGGCAAGAACAATAAGATGAGCAAGCCAGCCAAAGATTCTAAGATATAATGCATATGTACGTGGATTTGCAAAGTGCATATACATACATACATACAAATCTGTATTTACACATACAGCAGCCTGAGTGGGCATCGACATTTAAGTGCCTTCATCACTTTGGTATTTTTGCGTGTTTTCGCGTTTTTATGCCAATTGCCATTTTACCATTTTGCCATCACCATTTGCCATATATGCACACATTAGCTTGGCCATTAAAATCAATATTTTCGCACTTACACACACATACGCAGGCATGCAAACTTGCCTGCATTTAATAATGTCCTCCTTTTGGCCGACCATTCTGGGTATTTAAATTTTTTTTTTTTTTATTTATTTCTTCAGTTGTGCGCGCCTCCGCAATACGCCAGCAGCACATCCTGTCTGTGGTGTACTGACAACGACCAAAAAACAACAACGTAGGTGGCGGCTATGCTGACGATGTTGAACGACGACCCACCAACTAACTAAGCGACCGATCGAGCGACTAGTCAAACAGCGGAACAAGTAGACACGCGCGAAAAAATAAAGTGGAAATCGAAGCAAATGCAGCTAGTGTACGTACGTACATACATACATGCATACATATGCGAGTGTAGTCGGGTAGCCATCCCACTGGCCGGCCAACACTGTCATACAGCCAGCCGACTGACTATTAGTTTGTTAGGCAGCCTTTAGCTTTCTTAGTTAGAAGCACACAAGTCANACTATTAGTTTGTTAGGCAGCCTTTAGCTTTCTTAGTTAGAAGCACACAAGTCATTGAACTGCCACTGCTGCTACTGCCGCTGCACCGCTGCATGCAACATGTGGAACGCACCAGCATTGTCGTCAATGCTGACACAACAAACGGCTTGTTGTCGACTGGCAGACAAGCAGGCAGGCAGGCAGGCAGACCAGTGGACTGGTGCAGCGCGGCAGTGAGGTGGTGAGGTGGTGCGGTGGTGGCAGACGCTTAGTCAGGGAGGCAGCGTGAAGTGTTTTGTTGGCTCGCTGCGCTGATTGGTAGTGAATTGCAGGGCATTTATGGCAATTGGATGCCAATTTATGGTGCGGAATGCATACATACATACTAATTGTTGCATTTTTAGAGGAAGACGAACGATGAATGCACTCGACGCCCGCAGGTATATGGGCAAGGCTGGGTGTGTATGTATATATGTATATGCGAGTGATAAAATAAAAAATTCAACTCCAAGCATTTATCAAGGTATTATGGTCTGGTGTTGCGCTGAGCGAGATAAGAATTGTTAGACTTTGGCTACTTTCACTGGGAAATTAAGTGGACATCACGAATTCATGTATATCTTTACTTCAGTATATGCATACATTAGGGTAGTACAAAATAAAGACATCCACGAAAATTTCATAATTTTAAACATACTTTTAGGGCTCGCCCGTTGCCAGGGTTTCAAAAAATTAAATTTTTTTAACCAGCTATAACTCAGCGAGTTTCTGAATTTATATGAATAAAGTTTCAATAATATGCAAAATTCCCCAGATTTCCAGTCAAAATTTTGGTCGGATTTTTACGATCCAAAAAAAATTTAATTTTTTCAAATCCTGGTACAAATTTGTTAAAATGTTTGAAAATTTCTTGGGTGTCTTTATTTTGTGCGTAGAACACATCACATTTAGGATCACCCTAAAATATGTACATACATACATATTACATACACAATATGTATGTATGTATGTTTACGAATAGAAAGTATACCACTCAACGATAAAACAGCCAAACATTAAGTAGCCAAATTTTAGGCCAATGGCAAAGAGATTTTGGTAGTATCGGGGCCGAACAGCCCACCGAGGTGAATGTGAAAATCATAAATAGTGCAAAAATATGGAAATCTGGCAACGCTTACACGGACAAAGTGTATTCGCTGAAACTTAATGAAATTGCGAAACTTTCCCTTTTTTAGCTGAATTAAAATTCCCCAAAAAAACCGCGAAATAAAAACACCATTTAAGCCGAGCCAAAATCTCAACTTGTCGCTCAAATTTTAACATAAATTAATTTAAAATGCAACTGTGAGGCGACAAAATGATTAAGTCACCATTCAAATTATACGAATTTGGATGCAAATCTACAACAACGACAAAATATAAGACGGGATCGAGGCGAGAAAATGAAGAATTAGAGACAAAAAAGCAAATAACCAGCAAAAAATTACGATAAAACATCAACATCAGCACAAACAAAGCGACAGCCAACTAAAAGCAACAAAGTCTGCTGCAATTTGACACCTTGTGGGCATTTAGTGTTTCCTCTGCCCACACATGCACGCCGGCAAATGGCAAACAAAACCAAACACACAAAACAAAAAATAAAATAAATAAATACGATGAAGCCGGACGACGACGAGACAAACGAGCGAACGGATGACGGACATGGAGGTACGCATGGAGGACGTATGTATGTAGATACATACGTAACCTAGGCGCACGGATAAATCAACCGACATTTACGAGGCGCAAAGGGGCAGACATAAAGTCGCTCGGTGAGACAGGCGCGCCAGCACACTGCGTTCAGCCATGAGATGACAAACTAGGCAGACCTAACAGCCACCAACCTACAGAGCCCCCCATTCAGCAGCCAGACGTAAGCGAACAAGTAGGCAGGCGGCGGCGGCGGCGGTGGCGGCGGCAGCAATGTGCACAGCATTGGTTAGGTAAGACCCATGCCCCCGAGGTGGCCAGCGACGCAACTGTAACCGACTGTCTGTCGTCTCATCGGCTCAGTGGCCAAACTGATAGAGTGTGCCAAAAATGGCTTTAAACGTTTAGCCGCGCGCACCCAAGCATACAGACAAATGCACGAAAGCGCACGCTTCCCAAATAGGCACAAAAAAACCGGCAAGGAGTGAGTGCCAAGGCAAAAGCAAACATTGAACAGCGAAAATCAGACATGAATGAACAGGCGAAATAAGCGCCAAAAATTTGACAACAAGGAAACTCTAATTAAATAAATGAATTTGCGAAAGAACGATGGGTAAAATGCAGCGGCGCCAATGGCAGCAATCAACGGGTATTGACGTAATGGCGGCGACCCAGTGTGGTTGGTGTATGTAACCGCAGCGCGCTAAAAGGCGTCGTACTGCCGCGTTAACTAACCCCAAAAAAAATTAACTAGACATATGTATGAATTAACTGTGCACCAACGTCTTAGAGGTGGACATGCATACATAGTCAAAATTAAGCGGTGACGCGCATTCGCACCACCAATGCCTGCCTTCCCTTGATCGCAGGTCAACAGTTGCCACTGCATTGGAAAAATACGGTGTTGCCTGTGAAATTTTTTCGCAAATTATAAAAATTACATGTACATACATATGTATGTATGTATATACATCCAAAGCGTGCTTATTGGTAAATGCGTCATCCTCTGTCCGTCTAAATGCATTTTTTATTGCTTGTCTCTTTGCTTTGTTGCACTGCTGCTGCTGCTTTCGCTGTTATTGTTGTTGGCGGCGCATTTATTAAAAATCAGTTAACAACATTTTAACACCTCCTCAATTGCAATGGCAAATGGCAAATGGCAATTGGCGACAGGCGACAGGCGACGAGCAACGACCGATGATTGTTGATTGGCGGCGGGTTGTCGCCTGTCTCAACATCCGTCCGGCCGTACAATTAGGCGGTTGTAAGGTTGACTTATTAACGTTTAGATATCGTATGTATGCATGTGTGTGCGTACATATGTATGTATGTAAGTACAATCGAGCGCCTTGCTGCCTATCAGTCTGCGCTTCCGACGCAGCCTGCTGAGGTGTGTGTGTTTTTGTGTACGCCGGTCTGCACGACGACCACTCAAAACCCCCTTTGCTCCAATGTTTGTTTATACAAATGCTTGTATGTGTGTGTAATTGTGTATGTGGAGCGATGAATGAATGAATAAATGAATGAACCGAAGTTGCGTGGTAAGCCATGGACATAACAACTAAACAACAAATCAAAATTTCAATACAAAACATCCACGAAAAGTCGAAAATCAATTCATTAATTTAACACCAACAGCCGCAAGCCAAAAAGCACCACAAAGCACACAACAACACAACAAAAAAAATGCAAAAGTGCGTAGCCGGTGCTTGGCACTTTAATGCTTGCTTGATATATAGCTTTATTACGATTCTTTTTCGCTGCTTTGTCTTATTCCATTTCATTTCGTTTATTAAATCTGGTTTGCTCAAACTGAATCAAATGCATAGTGGGACGAACGGTTGGTTAGTCGGTCGATTGAATGAATTGAATGGTTTGATCGGAGCGCAAACGCGCGAATGTGTGTGTGTGTGTATGTATGTATGTATATATAGTATGTATATGTATGTGTAAGTGCGTAGTTGCGTGGCCATCCGATTTCATTGATAGATTCGCTCATTCATAATTTAAATAAAAAAACGAAAAATCGAAAAAAGCTCACAGCGGAAGGTAATGATAATGGGAGAGGAAATCATTATTCGCGTGGCGAACCCGTTCGCCTACAGCAAAAAAAAAATAAATAAAAAAATTATACTACGCATGCATCCATACAACCATATGTATGTAAGTGCATATATATACTTATATGTATATTTATTTACTTTTATATTATGTGGAGCTGGAGTAAATAACTATGGTTACAATGCGACATCCCTCAGCGATAGCGAATATTTCTGTCTGGAAAACTTCTACAAAATCTGTCAGATGGACTAGCGTTTTTATTCCCAGAAGGCCAGAAAAAACACCCGCCATTCCACATATTGCCGATCCAGCGGGGCTAGGGGAATGCATTCAGGCAAACGTATCGATTACGCAATTTCCGTGGACAATCGACGGAGCAGGAGTTCGAAAATAGCACAAAGAAGAGAAAAGTGTGCCAGGGTGGAAATATTTCCTGGAGCATTGGTGCGCATAGAAATAATTTCCACTGGTGATTTCTTTTCGTCGGAGTTGAAAAGAAGGTTGGGATTATGAATATGTATCACTAATACGACGCCAATGGCGACGCAGCGTAATTAGAAATTTGCTTCTCATAAATGAATCCATAATTGAAATGTGAAAAGATTACCTAGATTCCTATTAATCGCTCAGTGTTTCATACTTAGCGCAATTATCGGATCAAGTCGGTAAAGGTACATACATATAGTGCTGCATAGATGGCAGACGGACGGACGGGCGCGGTCAGAGTATACAACAAGACACGCATCAATGATTTCTGCGAACCCCAACCAACGAAGAAAATGAGTTGAACGACAGCTGCTCTAATTGCAATTATCTTGTGTACCTATGTATAAGTAAAATATTTGTGTGTAGGGGCATAAACAACCCAGTTGATGCACCGCCTTGATCACCTCCTAAGCGATCAGGTTCTCAACTCGCATGAATTTTCACAGGAAATGTAGATTTGTTGGAGATAAACGTTTCTACACGATGAAAGGTGCAAACAAACAAACAAACAGATGTCTGTCCGAAAAGCAGCTCTAGCTTAAAAAACACGAAAAATTTAAACAAAGAATTCGTCTATGTGAAAGAAACGTGCGAGAAGAATAGCATTATGCACTTAATACTATACATTTGTGTGTACATACATACAGCGTGTGGAGTCCAAGAAAAGCTTGTGGAAAACTAAAGGTAGACACTTCGGCACCGTTGAATAAATAAGCAAACAAAAAAAAAAAAACAACCACAACGCCACCGAGCAATGCAGCACAAATGAAAAGAATGAAAGAAATTCCACCCGTTACGACTTTTGTGGGACTCTTACAAGTCGAACACAACACAACACGCATTTACAATAAAATCTCAAAGGAATGCATAGACCGACCGACCGACCAGTAGGCCGCCGTGTAAATGAAAATGGAGACCCGGCGGCGCACAGTCGTTAAAGACGCTTAAATACCAGCCGTTTAATCGCACAGCCGTTGGAGCGCTATGGCATCTAATCTCTGCGCATTTTAGTACTTACATACATACATATGTATGTACACATGTAGGACAAGACACCTCAGATAATGTGGCCTTATGCAGCTTATGCTGCGGAGACATATAATGGCCACATACGGGATTGCACGGAAATGAAATTAATAAGAAATTAAATTAATGTTTTAAAACGCCTGGAAGCATTGCCTTAAAACGATGGAAAGACGTTAGACATATGTAAGTATGTATGTAAGTATGTATGTACATACGTAAATGTGAACAAAAAAGTGGTTTTCTTTGTTGGCTGCTATTGAGCCGGCGGTAAGCGCTAGGAAAACCTGTCACGTTGACGTCTCACTGTCTGTCAAGTACGTACGGCAGCAAGCAACAACAAAACGTGAGGCTACGCACAGTGGCAATCAAAGGTACGTACATATATGCATACATACATATGCACTTACATACAAATGTATATGCGTTGCAATGTGAATAGACTTGCAGCGACTCCGCGGCAAAAAAACAATACATTTCTACATTGCTTTGGGTCGACTTCCTGCTGTGCACGCACATACATATGTACATACATACATACATACATTCGTTTGGGAATTCCCAATTTTCCGCATTGCTAATGTAGCAAGAAGCCCAACGTCGTTGTTGTGTGTGACCTATCGTTGGCACAGGTCACCGGTATGCAACTGCAGCTGCGTTTTTTGTTTTTTTCAATGAAACCGCTCTAACATTTGTGTGTCAAAAGTAACGCATGACATACATACACACATACAAATGTATGTAAAATGTATAAACCCATAGATGCGTCCGCATGCACGGCAGACCCGGGCGTGATTATTTTCTGCGCACAGGTATGTACCATTGTATGTATGTATGTGAGTAGCTCGAAAGTTGCTCAGCCAATGGTTGCGCTAGTAACTGCGTGGGCTTGTGGGAAAATACCGCAATTATGCTTGGCTAAAGAAGTTCATAGGAAGTATGTATGTATGTATCACATACAATAAGCGAAAATGTATTAGGGCGTACAAACATATGTATATACATAAATCAATTTTTTTTTGGTCGGAACTGGTCACAAAACAACGCGTACAGAAAACAACACTCAGCTAACATGCAATTCCACATATGTATGTACATAGATATGTATGTATGTATGTACTTAAATAGGTAAAATGCAAACTTCACGGGCAGGTATTGAACGAAATTGTTTAGGTCAACCAGGCAAAGAGACGCATTCGAGTGAGCGGATTCGATTGTTTTGTGGGCGTTTTGACTTAATGACAAAACTTTCCGATTTCTAGATGCCTTTGGGAATACCCAACTGGATTTGCTTAAGTTACCGCAGGTAATTCCGAAGGTAAGGTTTTCCCTGGGTTTCTTTATACTTCAATTGAATATGTGTGAATGTGTGTGTCCCGTCTCGCATTACATTGAAGAAAGATGGAGGTTCAAAAAATAATGCCGAATTTCCATTATGCATTATAATGGAAAAAAAAGAAAATTTGTTATTTAGAAAGTTCTGCAAGGGAACGAATTTTTATGCATGCAATTGAACATATTTTAATCTAAAACAATTCCCGTTTTAACTTTATTAACTCCTTATAAAATTTGTGTTGTGAAGAACACATATTCGAAAAAATACACACGGAGAAAACGGAGTGAAACCTGACCCGGAACGGCCCGACACGACCGAACCCGATTAGGCACGGATTATATGTATCTAATTCCACAAGAAATATTTACTTTAACGCAAAAATTAACCATAGCTATTATTTTTTACACAAGAAAATTTTTTTTTGAGAAAATTTGAAGCATACACTTAAAATATGTTTTAATTTTCTTAGAGATTTTAAAAATTGTCTCGCTTTCCATGCCAAAAGCCCATGCCTATCTCTAGAATAGATTGGTTGATGTCCATTTGCCATGGGATTTCCTATTTTTTTTAAGTTTTCAAACCTATATATGTTGAATGTCTAAACAGCTAAACTGCATTTTAAATCACATTCTTAATTTACAGAACCCAGCATTTTGAAAATCGGTTTCCTCTTCTTCTTGGTCACACATAAATCATTGGTTACCTCATCGCTTACTCACATATGTATGCTTTTGTGTCCTAAGTAATTACTCTCTTAGCAACTATGTCCCTATATACATATATATATATATATATAGTAGTTTACTAAACTAAAATGTTAAGAACTATGTATGTATGTAGTTCACTTACCAACTGGTCTATTATTTCGACGTGTTCCCTCCGGTTCTTCCACCATAAGCGGCGCATGCCGTCGACCACTAGCCAACGTTGGCGTTGTGCAAATCAGTATGGCAAATATGATGAATTTGTACAGCAGATTGAATGTTGGTACGGAGGTTGTTGTTGCTGTTGTTGTTGCAATAGAATCTGTTGCCGATAATGATGGTGTTGGCGACGCTGATTTTCCTGTAACAACGGCTGCTGCTCTTGTTGCCGTTGTTGTTGTTGCTATCGGTGTTGATGTGTGTAATGCTGGAAAATATGCTCTGGACGACGACGATGATGCAGCCGTTGCCACTGTTGTCTTTCTCGATTTTCGCATATTCATAGTGTTAGTGGTGTCTAGCTTGGTGGCAGCGCACGCGACGGCGCTCGTTCTGGATCTGGATGAACTGTCGGATGTGGTCGCGGTGGTCGTGGTGGTTGGTGTCGCACTCGACGTCGACGTTTTTGTACTGCTAATGATGGCCATTTTGTGTGATTCGTGATTTTTTAAGCTACTCTTATTTTAAGTATTATGAAGTATTATTATTATTTTTATTATTTTAATCGATATGTGGTCGTTGCTGTTTTCGCTGCTCTTCGCTGTCACTTTTTTGCTGTTAAATATTATTCAATTCTGCGCGACAATTGTGAAGATTGCACTTGTGTGCTCCTTAACACCTTTTACACTGCACAGTTTTTTTTTTTTTAATTTATAGCTTTTTACGTTTGAAAATTATTGCTCTTCAAATCTATAGGCGCACACTTGTAGGGGTATTTAGTAAAATTAATTGGCGATAAATACACTTGTGTAACCCCTATGACTGCTATGACTGCCAAGCGATCGTTTTGGCGCTTTCACAAAAAAAAAAACGAGGTTCACGCTACTTGGCCTAGTGATTGTCACAAAACAAAAATATTCCTACAAATACGTTCGCCGTCTGACATCGACTAACTAACTAACTGACTGACTGACTGAGTGAGTGAATGAATGAGCGTATAACAACTAACTCTGCGGCTGACTTTGTTGCGTACCGCGCGCGCGGATGGCAAGCAGGTTGTTTGTGTTGTCGATGCCTTTTTTGCTGTTGTTGTTGTTATCGTTGGTATGGTTAATATTGTTTGCTACGTCTTACTCTGTGTGCATATGTACTAAGTTGTCGTGTTGTTGGGCCGCTTTTGCTAGGAGGCGGTGGTGGATGGGTGGGTAGTGTGCGCGAGACGAGCAAATAATGCTCGTGCAGATTAGATAACACTTCAGCCAAGTTATACGAATTAATAAATTTCTGCTATTGCTTCTAGCTAAGCGCGTTTGCTCTATAGTATAAAAGTCCTCCGCAAACTTTGCTACGCGCGCTCTCCGGCGCTGACTCTGTACCCACACTACTTGCTGTACTCGCTTTATCAATGAATTATGTATACCTAAAACAAAATTTTTGTAGGTGGTTTAGGCCCTTTCGGAATTGTTCATTTGTTTTAGTTTTAATAGAAGATACGAATATTTTTGAAGTGTTCTTAGTGCTTTTTCTTTAGCGATTTGCCGTCGCTGTTTCGTACGCGTCTTCCTGCTTTTTTCTCCTGCGCTCTTTTGCCCGCACAAAATTTTTTTAATTATACAGTTTATTTTTAAAATATTTTCTTTAATTAAGCACAATGTTTTGCCACTGTGTTTTTCATGCACGATTTTGGTTCTTCGCGAGGCTTTGGTTAAAGAGGAGACAAAAAAATAAAAATAAAATGTGCATATTGCAAAAGTCTTTAGAAAAATTTTCAGCTGCTTATGGAAAAGAAAAGTTCGAAGCAAAACCCACCGACTATTTATGTATGTATGTTATTAACCGACTGGTTGACTGACGAGGCTTTTGCGATTCTTTGCATTTGAATAGCTTGCAGTAATTTGTATGCCGCCGGCATGCGTTTGCTATGTCTGGTATCTTAAATCCGATAAAACGCCTGAATATTTAGTTTTAGTTTTAGTTTTCGCGACCACTTCAATCTCTCTTCCGGTTAAAAATCATTTAAATGCACGCATTTATTATTCAATAATTGACATTTCACTTTTAATTGTTCACATGCAAAAAAAAATCGCTTAGCACGCGAATCATTTCAAGAACCTGCGTCGAGTTATTTGACTTTAATGGAAAAAATAAAACAGCGTTTAACTTTTATTAGACTTTATAATTGTTACGAATGTACGGACAGCACTCGAATCGATTTGTTTCACTTGACGTTGGTATCGCGTTTTATTTCGTCGTGTGCTCCTTTGCGAACGCTGCGGAAAACAGTGTCCACACACGGGATCGATCGCTGAATAAATAAACCCCTCAGCGAACGCGCTCAAATGAAAAACTCTTTTTTTTTTTTTGTTTTTTCTTCTACTAGTCGGTATAGTTGCTGTTTGTTGCGCTGTTGCCGCTGCCGTCTGAGTTCGCTGTCTGTCGGTTGCTTGCTTGCTTGGCCGCTTACGCTTATGCGATCGGTCGGTCCGTCGTCGATTAGTGTGTGCTCACTATGCTCACAAGAAAGCCAGCAAGATATTAAGATACTGGGAGAACTCAATCGCCACACCGCACACACACACTCAAGCTCACAGATATCGAGGGAGACTGAGTTGTTGCGCTGTTGTTCTGCTCTGTCCACCTTTTGCTTAACAACGCCGTACTGGGCTTCGCATCGCACTCGTAATGTACAGCGCTCTGTAGGCAAACATTAACGTTGCTGTGTTGGCCATACTTGATGAGTTTTTTGCCACAGTTGGGCAGTTAATGTTAAAGTAGTCGCTTCGAAATTCGTTTGGTGTTGTTTTAGTCTTGTTCGGCTTTAGTCAATTTAATATGTACCCAGTTTTTTCATGTGTTTGCTGCTTCGATTTTTAAATTTTTTGCTATTATTGCACGACCTTATGTTGCTGCTGCACAACAGCACGCTTCCTATACTGGTGAACGACATTGACGGTGGCTGGCTGTGTCCAATTTGGCGTCGTTTTTGGTCGCACTCAACGATATGAGCGAGCGCCAAGTTGGAGCAGTCTGCCACGACCGCCGTAGTAGTTAAACGAAGTGCTGCTATTCGTGGTGCATGTGCTCACGCTCCCATTCACGTTCGCATTTGTCATCACAATTGTAACGAATGAGAAACCACACGATCCAATAATAAGAACTACATATGTAGGTGCAGTGTTGCCAATGTGTGCGCAAAATTTGTTTCTCTAAATATTTGGTCGATCTTCTCCTTTAACTTGTGGTAATTGCCATAATGTTGTTACACAACTCTGAACGGCAGACGGGTTTTATGCGAAAGTTTTTCTTGACTGCAAATGCACGCAGAGATTTGCCATTGCATGCTGAGGAACGCCTGCTTTAGAAAAGCTTTTCGTTGAATATGACTCGAACCAGGATTCGAGTGGCGCCTCTAGCCACTCATACGACGACCGTTCTTTTTCGAAAAACACAAAACGCATGGAAACCTTTTCGAGAATGGAGAATGCTCAGTGGTTTTTTACTGATCGCAGAAGGATCGTCAATCGTAAGAACTTGCTAACCATAATACTCGTAAACTCGTAATCATAATATTTTGGCGCTAACACTTGCGTTAAATTTTCGGTCGAGCTTCTCCTTCAATTTGTGGTGTGCGTCCTTCTGTTATAACACAAATGGGGGGGATCACAATTTTACGCCGTCTCCGAACGGCATATGGTTTTGTGAGAAATTTTTTCACAGCGGAAATACACTCGGAGGTTTGCCATTGCCTGCCCAGCGCGGTGAGCGCTGTTAGATAAAACGTTTTATAATTTAGATGTTGCTCGGACCAGAGATCGAACCAAGGTCATGCGGAGTGGTAGTACGCACCTCTAACCACTCAGCCACAGCGGCCGTGCTTACCATACATCGATACTTCGAGAGCATAAAAAACGTGTCAATGAGCTTAAATATGCCCAACTGATATTTCAAATGCAAATTAAGAAATTATTATCTGAAAATCGACAGTTATTTGCCGACTGCCAATTAATTCTTCGCTACAAAACCGAACCTTAGTAAAATAAAAATCCGGCTTGCACGAAACCACTGTTAACGTATCTTTGGTAACAGTTGTCATCTAACAGCAGACTGTTAACAACTGTACAGCGTACAGTAACGTTGCTGCCGCTGCTAGCGTCTCTGTTCGTACATGCGTTGCTGCTTTGTTTAGTAACATGCTTTTAAATGCCAGCAACATGATGCCAGCGATGTTGTGCCGTCAAATGTTTATTTGTTGTCAAAAACTTGTGGCATGCACTTCAGACAAATTTATGTTATGGTCCAACATTTTTATTAATTGTAACAACAAAATTTCACAACAGCAACAACAACAATTTCAGTTTGTTGTTTGAAACGGGGAATTGAAGCATTAGCAATCACTTCCATTTAATTGCACCTCCTAAGCTCCTTCGTATAAATGTGTAATAATACGAATGCGGTATCTTTTGCACTAATGGTCCTTTACTACGAAAATCTAAAATTTTTTTATATGGAGAACATGAGTGACACCTTCAGCAAAAAAATTTGTCAAAAATCATTGGTAAGTCCTAGCTACCTCAGGCTTGCACTTTAGTATTCCAAAAGAGTGTGCAATATTTTAATGAAAATTTGCATGTGGAGGGGACAATGTTTTTTAGAGAGTGAATTGGGACTGTCGGGGAATCGCTAGGCGGTTACAGCGCCAATAAAAAAGTAAAAGAATTTGTTTACAGGAGATAGAAAAAAGACAAAAAATATAAATAAAAATATAACCTTAAGCAAAATATATAATATGTATGTATGTATGTACATTAGGGTGGTCCAAGAATGTATGGGAGAAAATGGCATAGAATCCATGAAAATCAAAATTTTTCAATCTGAAAACTCTGCTTCTCTTCAAAGGACTTCAGAGAATAATGCTCAGTTGTTTATTTAAACGTTTTTTTTTATTTAAACTATAGTGTTCATATGTATATTCGAGTTGGCAATGGTTTTAGGTATCGGAAGAAAATAATTCAGAATACAAATTTTTTTATAAAAAATAACAATGTACATATATTCAATATATACGAGTGTGTAGTATGTATGTATCTATATTTGATGCTTCTTTCAATAACATTTCTGTACACATGTACAACAACAGCAACTTCAATTGTCAACGTCATTATTAGCGCCCTCATTGCAATAGTTAACATCATTATTACCATTATCGCGCCAGCAACATCAAGAGTCAATTCGCTCCGTTGTTTGTCATCAGAGGCCGAAGAAAATAAAAACACCACAACGCCAATTTTTAATTGCACCGCCAATTAATTTGCATGTAAACACAAATTGATCACAGCAGCAGCAGCAGCAGCAGTATGAAGATGGGTAAGAAGCGGAGTAAGAGTAAGCAACAACAGAGAGAATCACAACAAAACCGAGATGCGGCAACAATACTTGTAAAAATACTCCTTGCACAGGGAATACACAAAAGAGGAATAAACAAAAAAACACAAAAGCAACACACACCGAATACTCGCGTTAATCGAGTGGCAACTAAATAAAAACAACAGCAACAAAAGTTGCAGGCAGCAGCAACTTGGGCTGTATGTTGTTGTTGTAATCGACAGTTGCTGCTTTTGTTGTTTTTGCTGTTGCGTTTGCAGACTCCGGCTTTTGGCCGTGTGTCGGTGATTCTGTACTTTTTTTGCTGCCTCATTTGCGATGCACATACATATTTATGTATGTATGTATAAACTGTCTATTGCCGCTCATTCGCGACTTGTATCCCATTTCCCCACCCCTTGTTGCTGTCGAACAAAACCTGCCCCCCAACGTCAGTGGCACTGGTAGTGGCGTAATGCTGCCGCATGTTGTCAATTGACTAATTTGCCGCAAAGGACCGAGTATCTGTTGAAGTACATACATACATATGTAGTTGAGAAGAAGCTGAAAAAAACAGAGGCAAGTGCCAGAATCCAAGTATAAGCCATCGCGACGGAGCTGGTATCCGTGCAGAATCGTGAGTGTAGTGTTGCTGGTATCATTGAAAGAACAAGTGTATAGCAGAGTTGTGGATGGTGGCTAATGCTGACGCTGATGGTGATGGCGATAGCGACGGAGACGGCGACGCTACGACGACGACGACGACGATGCCATATCGGCAACAGTGTTGAGACAGGACAAGTCGTTTGGCACTTGCAACACCTCCAATGCTCTCAAAATAAATAGTTGCCGTGCTTTGAGATTCCTTTGCGGTAGTCGCTTCTTTTCTCAAAATATTTTTTTATTTTTTGAGATTTATAAGTAATCCATAGGACAGCGTGGCTCCGAATAAATGTCGCACAGGTTTTTTTTTTGTTTTTGTTGAGAAATAAAAAGGGCCTTTATAGATTTTGCCAAAAATTACTTTATTTTGAATTTTGTAGATATTTTACTTTATTTCAATAAATTAGTTACCCGTGTAAACTTTGGGAGACTGAAGAAAATTGGAAATTAGAGAAGAAGCTTAGCGAAACTATTAGCAAAAATGTGGGCTAAATTATCAAATACAATATGTGTATGTACAACCGTTAACATGTTTACATTGACGTGTTTGAATGTTTATATGCACATACATTTGCACTTACTTACGTAAATATATCTGCTGACTTTTATAAACAAAAAGTAAAATGCGCCCATTCACACATGAAAAATGCGCTGTGTAGGATGTTTTTTTATTCACTACATTCCAATTGTTTATTTATTTAGTTTTTAATTTTCGTTCTATTACCAGAAAACCCCATTTAAGTATATGTAACGTACATACATATATTGTATATATACATACGTGTCGGACAAAACTAAAGTACAAAATATACCTAGCAAATGTTGCGTTAAAACGAGTTTGAAAAGTCTTGCATAGCTTTTAAATTTGTTACTAATTTAACAAAAGTAAACCCATTTTATTTCATTTTATGAGTCACCGGTTTCCACCGGTTTTCTTGAAATCTTGATTATTCGAATATTAAGTGAACCGAATTTTTTCGTCAAACAAACCGGTTTTTTTCATTTCACACAAATCTGGACCCCCAAAAAGTTTCGAGTTTTTCGAAGTTTTCAATGCTTTTTGCAGTTTAAGGGAAACCCCTAAATAGTTATATCGAATTATATCGTAGATTATTTGGCGATAATATTTGATTCAAATAAATGAATCTTTGACGCCTTCTACATGTTTGGCCGAGCTTTTCCTCCAATTTGTGATCGCTTCGTGATATTGTGGTACAAATGGTAAGATCTACACTTTTACTCCACCTTTGTAAATGCTTTTCATGGAACAAGTACACTTGGAGGTTTGCCATTGTCTGCCGGGGGGGCTACCGCTATATCAAAAAACTTTTGTTTAATGTTGCTGGGACCTCCCACACATCTAAGCACTCGGCTACGGCGGCAATAGCACTATTCAAATCCGAAAAAAGTCAGAAGAAATGCATTAAATTATTAAAAAAAAAGTTAAAATAAGACCAAACGTGAATTTTAATTTGTTTTACTTTTGATACAAAAACTTTGGAACTTATTTTGCTCTAATAATTTCTAAATAAAAGCTATATTCATTGTTAATTTAATTGCCATTTTTGGTCATGACTTCATACCCACATAAGCATTATCACTGTATATGTACTTTGAATACACACCTTCGCAGCAATTCAGATTCAGTGATCGCATTTTCGTAGATGTCACGAAAAATCGGACTACAATGGATTCTGCGATAGCCCCCAATATTTTTTAAAGACATCTTTTAGTCTACGTATATAAGGGATCGATATAAAAATTAAAATTAAATATTCTTCGAAGTTAAAAAATTAAATCCTAAAGCTCAGATAAACTCCCCGAACTAAGTGCTTATGTAAGTATGTACATACATACATGTATACGAGTTGGATAAACCATAATGTCCAATACCGCACGCTTTGCATTCCATTAAATTCATTCAAGGCAAGACTCGATTGAAATTCTTCCTTAATTACGTTACATCCGAAAATAGAATCTTGCAAAACTCTTCCAGGTGCTGCTACCTATTCTTCGTTCGAGAACTTGCCCATGTAAAATGTCATTTTCAAATCACGATTTAGCTGAGAAATCAATTTCTCCTGCGCCACAGCCGGCTACCAACCCCCCAAACAAGAAATAACACACGAATTCATACATACATACATAGCTGTATCGGTACATGCATGTTAATAGAAAAGTGAAATAATTAAACAGACTCGTTTGCAAGTAAGGCCGGAATAAATTAAATTTTTTGCAAGTTAGAAGTGTACACGATGTAGTGGATTTGTCTTTGAGGTCTTGCATTACCATTGACCAATTTCATTACAGTGCATTGCACACTCGTATTTAGGTTATCATCAAATGGTCAGCCAGTGTGACCAACCATTATCGAATATTTTCCCAACATTGACCCTAAGGATGTCTACAGCTGGATAATAAACCCGTTTTCATGTGACCCGAAAAGTAAACCTACTGGGATGACAAATTAAGCTTTTGAATACCTTCTGGACATCAGTGAAGACAGCACTTTGAATATTAAATACTAAGAAGGGAGCCACAACAGTTCTGGATGCAGAAAACACTGCTGTTGGCAAGATTGCATTAAAAATACTAGTGACTTCTACTTTTACATTTCTATGTAAGACTGCATTTTCAACAAATGCTTACATAAACAAAAGCAAAAAACAAAACCGACTTCAAAACCCATATAAAAATTTTAGATTTACGTTAACCACTTCATCATCCAATGATCGGATTTTAAACAAATTAGAATGGGACCACCTGTGAGGTAACACCTCTCCTTTAAAAAAATAACTATAGTAATCGGTTACGTGGTCCAAAGTTATACATAAAAAAACCAATAAAAAAATATTCCGACGAATTGGTAACCCTCTCCTTTTTGTGAAGTCGGTTAAAAGCGAATACACCAGCAAGCTTTCAGCGTCAAATGATTTCAGGGTAAAATTGTCCCAATAAACTTAAAGGAAATAGTGAAATCATCAAAACAATTTCAGTGCTCACATTAAAGCTAAAGGAGCATTGTATGTTTCTGTTTTCGTAGACATTTGGAGAGTAGGGGTGCCGAGAAATTTTTTTAGCACAGCAAGGCTGCCGCGGTGAAAAAGTTTGGGAACCCCTGACTTAGGATACTTTAATATTCATTCATATCTTTGTATGTATACATGTAAGTATGGGCGTATGTACATACATATATAAACAAAGCCTTTGATTTTTGTTGCCTTTTACATCAGGCGTTCCGTTTGGTGCTTCACTTCTTACGCAAAAATATATTCTATTAAAAATACATACATACATTGCAAAATATCCATTATAGTTGAAATATTTAAACATCGTTTAAATTGAAATACATTTGCATCCGCAAGGAAATTTTAAATTTTATTAAACTTAATTGCATATCGACGGCTGAGTGGAAGATCGACCTATCTCGGTAGCCGGTTCGAAAATGCCCTGCCTTCGATATGTGTGTGCATGCCTACAAACATACAGTGTCGGCCATCTGAATGGCACCCCCTTTTCGTCCTCACTATTGACGGTCTCCCATTTTCTATTTAATGTTCATCAATATAATAATTTGCCATATTGTATAACAAAATTAACGCATGCCTATTCGATTTATACCATATTTATAATGTGGTTTTTCACGCTTGCCAGGTTATCTGGTTAAAAATAATTTTTAGTAGTGTGATTTATTGCTGTACAATAATAAAATCCACAACAGAAAAATAATTTTTAACCACATAACCTGATAACCAGGCAAGCGTGAACAATAGGGTGGTCCGAAAATGCATGTGAAAAGGTGAAGTTTGAATTTTTATGCTCTCACCCCCCAAGGATTGTTGTATACCGAAGAAAAGTATAAAAATACATGGAAGACTTTGAGCGCTTTGAGCGACCTCTAAATATTTTTTGATTTCAAAAAAAAAAATAGGGGTATACTTTTTTCGATATAGAACAATCCTAGGGGGTGATAACATTACAATTCCGACTTAACTGTTTTTGGACCCCCCTAGGGAACAACCGCAGTAACTCAACAAATTTTTAACAAAATTTCAAAGTTCAGAATTTTTTAAGTATGCAGTTATGAAAATTTGTTGAATTACTAGATATAAAATTTCGGCTTTACGTGGCTTCTGTTATAGAACATGGTACATTTTTATAAAAAAATCATGAATACTAAATAAGCAGAAGAAAAACTGTCAGACTGAGTATCAAAATGGGGCCATATTAAACATGCCGGCGCTGTACATATTTAACGGCAACATTAACGATTCGCATTTTGCATTACACTTGTTCAATCAGAAGCGGCTCTGCTGTTGCCACAGAAACTACCAGCTCTATATAACCTTTGTCACCAACAGCAGTTGTTCGAAGCTCAAAACACCCGCACAAGTATCCCTCCCCTCCGTTCTCTTATCCATTGACTAACTTGTTAGTGGCTAGCGGGCCGTTCACAATGTTGGTTGGTTTGTTGGCTACTTGGCTGACTGACTGTCTGGCTATGGCCGCCGCCGTCGTCGTCGTTGGTCACCACTACTCTGCCGGTAGCACTTTGACTTGGGCTAGTTGTATGAAGTCATTTTTATTTTCAGTACTATTCGCATTGCCGTCAGATTCCAAGTGGAATTGGAACCAAATGATATTCATATGTATATCTTCAGGGCACACACATTGCCGACATACTTGTGTACATGCACGTATGTATGTATGTATATGTATACACATCTACACCAGCAGTACAATTAACAACAATATGAACATACATATTTATTTGCTTAGAATCACAAAAAATTAATCTAGTTGAGTACTAGATTTTTATCGCCAAAAACGAACCAGTCCGATAGTAACTAGAACCCCACCAGTTCAAAATCAGCGAAATGTGGTACTTTAAAAAAACTATTTTATTTCACTTTTTTCATTAGAAATCTATCTATCTATCTAAGGTGACGAATTTAAAACTGGTTTGGAACTATAGAAAAAGGGACGTAGAACTAACTAGATATTATCTGTCGAATTTAAAACTAGTCCGGAACTATCGAAAAGGGGTTGTAACCTTGAAAATAATATAAGATCGCACACACGGAAGAACCAAAAAATTTAAAATTTTTGATATTTTTTTCTTTCGTCGCACATAGGAGTATTTCAGTCCAAAAACCGGTCAAAATTATTAA
>NW_016162723.1:0-41053 GCF_001687245.7 Rhagoletis zephyria
AAGGTTTGAGCCAAGAGCTTGTGTGAGCGAATCCAAATTTTGGCAGCCAGTGTCAGTTACCCGGTTTTGCAGAATGACGATACGCGGTTTTGTACATTAAACGACGATATATTAGATATCAAACATTAAATAAGCAAAAGACAAATAGCCAAAACTGAACAAAATATCGCACACCTATTATTTAGTGGACCACTGTATGTATGTATATATAAAAAAAATTATAAATAACATTTCTCTTCGTCTTTAAAAGAAAAAATTGTATTCAATATTTCCTTGTTCGTAATTTCTATATCTCTGTGGATGTTAAGTAAAGCTAAACCATTTAATCTTTGTTTCACAGTTTTATGTCGTAATTATGATTTACTAGTGAACCCGCGTGGCGTTAAAACGCCCAAAATTGAATTTCAAAAACTTGAAAAATATTCCAAACTAGCAATTACCCGGCGTGCTTCGCTGCGCCTTAAATGTATTTTTGTGTTGTAACTCTCCCAAAACTCTTATGGCCTCGTTTACAAAATATATTTAAAGAGCTTTATGAAGTACGATGTTCAAAAAAAATTCTATGAAGCGTTGTTTATTTTTTTGAGTGTGGGTGTTAGTTTCTATATTTTCGAATACGGTACTGCTGAAGGCGCCACCTCGTGAATGTGCGGCGTGCACACTTGTCTGCATCGTTGGCGTAGCTCATTTTTGGTAAAAAATTCTTGAGTATACGAAGTGCAATATTTCTATTGTGTAAATTCCAGTCGCGGTTCATTACGATTTAGTACAAATAAAGTTTCGGTATTTCGATATTTGTGAAGAAGTGCAAAGAATAAATAGATCCTAGAAATCTGTGTCAATAATAGTAAGTATTTTTTTAATTTTTTTTTACAAAATTTATCTTTGTTACCTACAGTAAAAATAAAGACACATTTTTACCAGTTACTGCTATTTTGCCATTGTTTATTTACTGTATATTATTTTTTTTTTATAAAAAACAGCTGATTATCTAACAAAACAATATAAGTCCAAATTTCCNAGAATAAATAGATCCTAGAAATCTGTGTCAATAATAGTAAGTATTTTTTTAATTTTTTTTTACAAAATTTATCTTTGTTACCTACAGTAAAAATAAAGACACATTTTTACCAGTTACTGCTATTTTGCCATTGTTTATTTACTGTATATTATTTTTTTTTTATAAAAAACAGCTGATTATCTAACAAAACAATATAAGTCCAAATTTCCAACTTTGTAGAAAAATTAGAGAAATTCAACAAAATTAAGGCAAACTTTTTATTAAGATTATTGACGGTGTCAAGCATTTTCTTCCATACAAAGTGTGTTCGAAAATTTTTTTGTATGGAATAAAATAATAACACTATTCGCAAAAACAATTATCAAAAATCAACACGATTTTTTAGCTAGCTGAAACTAGCACTTTTGCAAGAAAATCTTAATAAAAAGTTTGTTGTAAAAAATGTTTGCTGAATTTTTCTAATATTTCTACAAAGTTTGAAATTTGGACGTATATTGTTTTTGTTAGATAATGTGCTGTTTTTTTTAATAAAAAAATAATAAACAGTAAACAAACAATGGAAAAAGCCGAAACTGTTCAAAATATCGGTGACAGGTAACAAGATCAACAGAAATAAGGTCAATTGACTTTATTTCGCACCAGGGTGGACTTTATTACCTTTTCAGAAGCGAAATAAAGTCAACAAAAATTTGGAAATAAAGTCGTTGATGCTACTCCTCATTCAAATGGAAATAGCGTCAGCAATGCTTAAAGTATGTCGATTCATAGAAATAAATGTTGTTCTTACAATAAACATTGCCCCGTAAGTGTTGTTTTTTAATAGGTGAAAAGGGTTATTGCCAAATCCTCAGTGTGGTGCAATTAATCCATACACAATCATTAACTACCACCAATTGATTTTGTTAAAAAATTTAAAATTACGAATATAGTAAAAACGCGATGCGAAAAACCAAACGCAAAACGCAGCTGGAATATGAGAAATATTTGAAGAAAGAGTATAGAAATGATCCAGAACTTGCAAAACATATTTCGTTTTCACAAAAATAAAGCGAACACACCGGAGGAACACTGAAAGAAGTCTGTGCTTTAAATTAAGATATTTTGAACGAATTCGGAATGTCTAAGGACGAAAAAAAACCAACCTTTCTATAAGGAAGCAATCAGAGAAAAGGAATTTTCTTACACTGTATTCATGTCTTCGCCAGCAATGTGTGACATCATTTAAAAGCAGCTAAGGAGAATGACGACACTTTTTATTAGATGGCACATTCAACAAGCCAATGTGCCAAAATGTGGGTATAAGCAATTATTGATTATTTAATATCGGAACCGAGATCATGTAAGTTAATTGATTGGTTTTAGGTTTTCACACACTTTTGAAACACAAATTATATGCTATTTTACTGCAGACAAGTTGTTGCTAAAACACAACAGAAATCTTCCAATAACTTACAAACATAAAAATGTGAAATATCGAGGGCTTATATTCATTAAGACCCTCTATCTGCAATTTGCACAAAAACTAATTTGTGATTTTAGAACCATCTGGGATTTATTATCTGTCATCACTGATATATTACTTCTGATTTCCAATTTATAATAGTGTAAATTCCTCTGTCAAGCGTTATATAAGGTAGCATAATATCACCGATGACAGTAAAATCTTAGGTGGATTTTTATATCAGAATCTAATCTTTGTTAGAAGTGTGCAGATAGAGGGTATTATTGAATATAAGCCCTCGATATGTAAAATATATAAAAATTTTATTTCAACGTATACAAAAAATAAATCAACCTGTGTTACAGCACGGTGGGAGAGGGGAAGGAGGAGGGGAGTTTGCTCGGCGTAGCATGACGTGGTGTGGCGCGCCGGTCGCGCGGAGTACGCGGACGCTAAGCAAATTTAATGTTTGAAAGAGCAATAATGTCAATAGATTTTATTTCGCTTTTAAAAAGGTAATAATGTCAATTGACTTTATTTCGCACCAGGGTGGGAAATAAAGTCAATTGACCTTATTTCCGTCGATCTTATTACCTGTCTCCTAAAATATCGTGCCCTATTACTTTTAACATGACCGTATGAGTGTACATTTATACATTGAAAAAGAATAGACTTTTATGGATCTAGGATCTTATTTTGCATCTCTTATTTTATTAAATCATTTGTTGAAAGTTAATATTAATAATGTAATCAAATTCAGAGTCTCATCAGCTTCTTAGAGCGCTTTCATCAGCTTTCTTAGAAAAAGACGGTATCAATTTGGAAGGAGAGTATAAAGTGTGGTTGGGTCGATGGACGAACAAGGAAAGCGAAACGCCGTTCCCAAAATCAGCAGCAGAAGTTCTTGGTAAATGCGACGAATATGCTTTTCCATTGATTGCCAAACTTCTCCGCATTCTGGTCACACTTCTAGCTAGTAACGCTACTACCGAAAGACATTTTTCAACCTTTCGCCGGTTAAAAACATGGTTGCGTAGTACCATGAATGAAGAAAGACTGATAGGTCCGGCACTTTTACATGTACACTTAGATATTGGAATTGACACTGAAAGGATAATAGAAAGATTCGCAAAAGGAAAGCGCAGAATTGAATTTTCAATTTAAATTATTACAATAACGATTCTGAATAAGTTGTTAAGTTACTTAATTACATCCTTCATTTTACCAACATTGTAAGCAAGAAATAAGTATTTATATGTATATATCGCATTAATAAACCCAAGATATAACTTTACTTCTTGTGTTTTTTTTTCTTAAATAGTACATGCAATTGTTTTATTAGACCTTGCACCAAATTCACAAAATGAAAAGTAATATTATATCACAAAACACTTTACTTCACACTTCATAAAAAATACTCGAACCTATATTTGCATGAAAAATAAATTAGGGTTAGATGCCTGTAATTTAACGTTATTTGATATTCAGTCGTGCAAGTTTGTAAATTCTGGATTCGTGCTTACTATCGCATAGGATGTTGCATACTGAGATTTTGATCTATCTGTGTAAACTATATTCCAACTTTAATTTCTAAATGTTTCGACCTTTTCATTAAATGATGCAATGTACGCAGTTTTACTGGTCGAAATTTGCGACCACTGCACCCATCTTTTCGCAATATTTGCTGAACAAACCAGCCACTACAAGATTCGTAAACAAATAGTACGCGGACATTACTAAGAATGATTGGAATAGCTACAACCACGACTACAAACAAATGAACATTGAAGGGAACGCTGCGTATACCCTTAATAGTGACATTTCAAGAATGGAACTCAACATATAGTATATACGCCTGAGGCTAGGACACATGCGCCAAACATACTGTCACCTTATGGATAAGACGCCCCCTCCAATATGCCACCTCTTTTTAAATGAATACTTGCGGTAAACCACATAATTTATAACTGTACTTTTATAAAGAATATGAAATTAACTCTGTTCAGTAGAATATGTCTTCCTGACCTCCTAACAAATATTAGAGAGACAATATTATTGCTAAAAATATGTAATATTTATTACTTCATATAATTAAAATTCTGTATCTTATGTTTTTGATATTTATTTCTAAATAGAGTGTACCATTATTTCTTTTATTAGGCCACAGTTGTTAGCTGCCTAATTTTAAGGTTTATTTATATATTTTAATTATTTACCGCTGTGTTGTAGTGGTAAGCAGTGCGCGCTTCCACTCCGCAACGCCTGGGTTCAAAGCCTGGTCAAAGCAACATCGCAAAAAATATAGAAAAAAGGTTTTTTCTTAACAGCGGTCGTCCCTCGGCAGGCAATGGCAAACCTCCGAGTGTATTTCTGCCATGAAAAACAGCTTCTCATAAAAATACAATCGCCGTTCGGAGTCGGCGTAAAACTGTAGGTCCCTCCGCTTTGTGTGACAACATCAAGGCGCTCGCCACAAATTGGAGGAGAAGCTCGGCCAAACACTAACTTATGTGTAAACGCCAATCTATTATTATTATTAAATAAATAAATAAATATAGGAGTTTTCGTATATCGGAAAATTACCGTTATACGGGAAACCGGGTCAATTTTAGTCCGATTTGAACAATCTTCAACGAATTGCTTTATCGTATCAAGGTTATTAAATACACCAGGTTTGGTAAAAGTTGATATATCGGTTACCAATATACATATTTGTGGTCATAAGTGGGCGGCGCCACTCCCAAAATTAAAAAAACTATAATAGTCTAATTTTTTGCTCTGTGGTCATTGCAATAATCGATTTTGAGTCAATTAGCTTCAGTAGTTAGTTATTTATCGCAGTTTTCGTGTTTCTGTAAATTACCGTTATATGGGAGGTGGCGTGGCTATTGCCCGATTTCAATGATTTTCAGCAACTTTCTTAGCTGGATCCTATGCAAGACTTGTACCGAGTTTGGTAAGGATTGGTGTAGCGGCTACCAAGATACAGTACTTCATCATAAGTGGGCGGGGTCACGCCCCTTTTCCAAAAATCTCATAATAATATTATTTTGTACCGAAATTCTACTCCACATACTAATTTTTAACAATTTGGATCAAATATTTACTGAAATATCATAGTTTTTGCATTTTTCGAAAATACCGTTATATGAGAAGGGGGTGTGGTTACAGTCCGATTTTACCCAACCTACCTTGGATAAAGGGCAACCTATATATCAAATTTCGTTGATATATCTCAATTTTTGCTCGAGTATCGTGTACACGGACAGGCGGACGGACAGACTGACATGGCTTAATCGACTTCTCTTTTCATTCTGATCATTCATGTATACATTTGTCTATATCTATCTCGATTCCTTTAGGCTGTTACAAACAACCGTTATGCGAAAAAAGTTATAATACCCTGTGCACAAGAGCGCTCGGGTATAAAAAGATATAACAGTAGTTTTCAGTTAATGTGTATAATCATGAAGAAATAAATATTCGCATTAATTGGATGTAAGTCCTATGAATTGATTTATGCAAAAAAATTACCAAAATTTTTTTTGCGTTGATCGCACTTTAGATCTAGGTGTGCGATATGTTCGACAACATAGAGGACAGCCAACAAAAAAAATTGCCAAAAATCAAAGGGAGATTTTAGCAGTTTAAAATTGCACTTCCTCAGACTAAAATTAAATGAGCTACAAAACTTCATACCAATTTTTTCTAAAGATTCTGATTAAAAAGTTTGAAATTTTGGTGAAACTTTCCAAAATTTATATCACTTTTGTACTAAGATTGAAACCTGAGTTCATTTCGTGTTTGTTGTATAACCAGCTAGACTTTATAGAAACAAATAAATTTTTCGTATTGAAACATTACGGTGTGGTGGTTGTAAGAAGGCATATTGTCATTGCCGTCTTAAATAACCTAGCAAAAGTGTGTCTGCACAAGATACGTAATACAGTTCACGTTCATGATTTTCAGCGACGCATTTATCTTCTAATATTACTGTTTGGTGGTTGTCAGAAGGCATATTTCCATTGCCGTCTTAGATAACCTAGCAAAACTATGTATGCACAAAGATACGTTATACTTTCAGTGCGTTTGAAAGGCGCCACGCCCCTTTTCAAATAGCCCCAATTTTATGTAAGAGAATGGGATTGACTACATATAAGTATCTCCATGCCATGTTCGAGTACTCTACCATGAACACTTCCGGAGATATGCAGTGTGAAAAATTCGGTTTGTATGGGAGTTGCCACGCCCCTTTTTCCAATAGCCCCAATTTTTCTTCATGACTTTGCGACTGATTTTATATATTTTGTACATCCCAAGTTCCAGTAATCTACCATGAACATTTCCAGAGATATGCAGTGTGAAAAATTCGATTTTCATGGAAAGCGCCACGCAAATTTTTCCAATTACCCCAATTTTTCTTCATGACTATGCGATTGATTTTATATACCTTGTACATACCAAGTTCCAGTACTCTACCTTGAACACTTCCAGAGATATGCAGTGTGAAAAATTCCGTTTTTATGGGAAGCGCCACACAAATTTTTCCAATTACTCCAATTTTTCTTCATGACTATGCGACTGATTTTATATACCTTGTACATACCAAGTTCCAGTACTCTACCTTGAACACTTCCAGAGATATGCAGTGTGAAAAATGCCGTTTTTATGGGAGGTACCTCGCCCCTTTTTTCAATAGCCCAAATTTTTCTTCGTGACTATGCGATTGATTTTATATACCTTGTACATACCAAGTTCCAGTACTCTACCGTGAACACTTCCAGAGATATGCAGTATGAAAATTCGATTTGTATGGGAGGTGCCACGCCTCCTTTTCCGATAACCAAAATTTTTCTCCATGAGCATGCGATTGCTTTCATATGTATATCTCCAACCATGTTCGAGTCCTCTTCCATGAACATTTTCCGGGATATGCAGTATGAAAAATTCGGTTTGTATGGGAGGTGCCACGCCCCTTTTTCTAATATCCCCAATTTTTCTTCGTGACCATGTGATTGATTTTATAAATCTCCATACCAAGTTCCAGTACTCTACCATAAACACTTCCAGAGATATACAGTATGAAATTTTCGGTTTGTATGGAAGGTGCCACGCCCCCTTTTCCAATAACTACAATTTTTCTCCATGAGTTCATATATCTCCATACCATGTTCTAGTACTCTACCATGAACAATTCCAGAGATATGCAATTAAAAAATTCGGTTTGTATGGGAGGTGCCACACCCCCTGCACTTAGCGGTATGAAATATACTTTACATCCGAATCTCATACCTACCATATATACACAAAAAATTTCATAAAGACCGGTCGAGTCGTTTAGGAGGAGTTTGAACACTAACACCGTGACTCGAGATTTTTATATCGTCGTTTAAAGTGCAAAACCGCGTATCAAGAAAATGCAAAACCGCGTATGTGAGGTTGTATAAATTATTTTCTGGAGAGTAAAAACACTCATATTTCAAAATGATTCTCTTTTTTATAAAGAAATCGCATTTCTGGCAAGTATATATCAGGACGAATGGATAAGGTTTGAGCCAAGAGCTTGTGTGAGCGAATCCCAATTTTGGCAGCCAGTGTCAGTTACGCGGTTTTGCAGAATGACGATACGCGGTTTTGTACTTTAAACGACGATATATTAGATATCAAACATTAAATAAGCAAAAGACAAATAGCCAAAACTGAACAAAATATCGCACACCTATTATTTAGTGGACCACTGTATGTATGTATATATAAAAAAAATTATAAATAACATTTCTCTTCGTCTTTAAAAGAAAAAATTGTATTCAATATTTCCTTGTTCGTAATTTCTATATCTCTGTGGATGTTAAGTAAAGCTAAACCATTTAATCTTTGTTCCACAGTTTTATGTCGTAATTATGATTTACTAAGTGAACCCGCGTGGCGTTAAAACGCCCAAAATTGAATTTCAAAAACTTGGAAAAATATTCCAAACTAGCAATTACCCGGCGTGCTTCGCTGCGCCTTAAATGTATTTTTGTGTTGTAACTCTCTCCCAAAACTCTTATGGCCTCGTTTACAAAATATATTTAAAGAGCTTTATGAAGTACGATGTTCAAAAAAAATTCTTATGAAGCGTTGTTTATTTTTTTGAGTGTGGGTGTTAGTTTCTATATTTTCGAAGGTAATTAGAAAATATGTAAAGTACCGACCTTCCCTTGGAAATTTAATTTATAATCTTGTAACCGGAGTCTACTATCGCACCCTTTCCTCAAACGTGTATTAATTCAATATTCAAAAACCGTATGTTTATCTAATTGAAAAAAATCTCATTACCAGGGAACGGATTTTTAGGACCTAAAAACCTATAAAAAAGGCAAAATAAAGTAACGAAATAGGCTGGAAAAGGCAAAATAAAATAGCGAAAAAGGCAGGATAAGGCACTAGGTATTGCAAAAAAAGGCAAAAAAAGGCAAAACAAAATAGCGAAAAAGGCAGGAAAAGGCAAAAAAAGGTATTGCCAAAAAAGCTAAATAAGGCCCTAAAAAAACAGAAAATACGAAGAACAATCAAAAAATATATTTATTTTAGAAATTTTTACATTACAAGTAAAAAGAGAAAAACTATGAACTAGTTTCATTATATGAAAAATTTGTACTTTGACTCTTTGACTATTTTATCCTTTCGAGTTTCTAACTCATAAAACTTTAATCTGTATAGTTGTAGTAACATTGAACCACAAGATGCATTTTGAAGTTTTCTGGCAACATTTTCATTCTATTTTCGCGAAGAAAAGCCTTGGATGTACTAAATGAGCGCTCGACGTAAGTTGATACAAATGGAGCCCAATTTAAATATGGAACGTTTGAAACGTTCATATTATCAGGAATAAGGGCGTTTTCCTCGCCCTTTACAATTTTATACACACCCCTTATTGTCTTCAAGCCTACGTTAGCTGAGAAAACGGCTTTGAATTTTTCCAACACCAATTTGGCAAGAGGTACCTGCGCTTCTATAAGCCGCATGGGCATGTGTATATTTTTTAATCTTAAAAAAAAAATTGTAAATGCTATAATCACTTTTTTAAAGGTAGAAAAGGCAAAAAAAGGCAAATATCTTAAAAAGGGGAAAAAAGGCAAATATCTTAAAAAAGGCAAAAAAAGGCAACTTCAAATGTGTATACATGGAATCAGGGAAAGCTAGATCGTGGACATTCTTAATCGAATATACTCTATCTCTTTAGCAGAAAAAAAGGCAATTTCCATAAAATCCGTTCCCTGCTCATTACTATACAAATATGTATGTATTTACTGCAGTATTAACTAATATTTAAAAATGTTGTGAGAGGGAAAAACAAAACAAAAATTCTTTTAAGGCGCAGCGAAGCACGCCGGGTATTTGCTGGTATTTTATAAAATTTAACGAGTGATATCTCATTTTGAAGGGGAGGAGCTCACGTACCTACGAAAAATAGTCACGTTGTTTAAATTTAGTTATTTATTAAAAAATAAGAGTTTTACAAAGCTTAAAGCACTGTATCCGGAAAATGCGGTGCCATATCTTCCATAATACTCCAAAAAATTTAATTATGAAAACATCATTTTGAAGGAAAGCATCACCGGTTGAGGTAAAAAATAAAAAATTTTAATAGGGTTTCCACGCTTAAAATTTTATTGACTTAGAGTAAAATATTCCAAGGTATTCAGCAATGAAAGGCATTTAAATGCACTGCCAACCAGAAGTAATAATTTTGAAGAGGGTTGCCAACTATTTAAAAATTTAAATCTCTAGATAAATGTACGTACAAGCTTATACCCTCGGGTTTCACCCCACGTTTTTATACAAATATGAAAAATAATTTAATGATGTTATATTATATTTCTGTGCCCATTTTGTTATAGCTCTACATTTTTAAAAGGAGCTAAGGTATTTAGGCCGTTTAAAACTATGAAATTATAAAATCTCGTCTGCACGATAGGCATACGAGAGATATCAATCCCTCTAAGTCTACCTTAAAATGGTTCCAGGGATACGCCGCGTGAACGTAACTAATGGATTAGCTGGAATGAAATTATCTGGATCACCTAATAAATATGGATGGTTAATGTTACAATAATTAGACTTATAATTATTACAATAAATCCTATAATATCCTTATAAGAAAAATAAGGATGAAATGGAATTTTATCAATATTAGAATTTAGTCCAATTGGATTATTTGAACCTGTTTGATGAAGGAATTATAAATGGATTAAAGTTATGGCTAATACAATAAAAGGTAAAATAAAATGAAATGTAAAAAATCGTGTTAATGTTGCATTATCAACTGCAAATCCTCCTCAAATTCATTGAATTTGTAATAACTGTTGCCCCTCAAAAAGATATTTGTCCTCATGGTAATACATATCCTATGAAGGCTGTTGCTATAACTAAAAATAAAATTAATACTCCTACTAATAATGCTGGAGTAAATAGATATGATCCATAGTAGATACCTCGATCTACATGTAAATAAATACAAATAAAGAAAAAGGATGCACCGTTGGCGTAAAGTTCGTAATAATCAGCCATAATTTACATCTCGACAGATATGATTAACACTATTAAATGCTAAATTAATATCTGCTTTATAATGTATAGCTAAAAATAATCCTGTTAAAATTTGAATTATTAAACATAATCCAAGAAGTGATCCAAAATTTCATCAAGCTGAAATATTAATTGGAGCAGGTAAATCTACTAATGCATTATTAGCAATTTTAAATAAAGGGTGCTGGGTTCGTAAAGGTTTATTCATTAGTTTATTAATCGTAAATGTCCATAGAATAATTTTGTTACTTTTACTACTGCAATTAATGTAATTAATAAATAATTTATTAATAAAATTATAATTAAATTTGTTTGGATAATTATATAATTTATTAAGATTTAATGAATTTTCCTCTATAAATAAATTAATATTATTTATAAATGTTATTTCATTATTTTCTAGAGGGGTTGAAAGTAATGATTTATCTAGTAATAATCTTAAAATTATAAATAAAATAAAAATTTTTATACAAATAGTTGTTAATTTTATTGAAAATGAAAACATTTCATTTGAAGCTAGGGATATAACATAAATAAATAAAACAAGTATTCCTCCAAGAAAAATTAAAAATAAAATATAAGAAAATCAAAATCTTTTAGCTATTAATCCTGTTATTAAACAAATTTTTAAGGTTTGAATTAATAATATTAGTCCTATAGCTAAAGGATGATTTATTTGTATAAAAATAAATCTTAAAATTAAAGTTGATCTATAAAAAATTAATTGTATATCAGGAGGTAGTTTATATAAAATATTAATTTTGGGGATTAATGAAAAACTAATTACTTTTCTCTTGAAGTTTTAAAAGATAAAATGTTATTTTTGATTTAAAAGACCAATGTTTTTACTAAACTATTAAAACTAATGTTAATAATATCTTATTGAGGATGACCTTGTTTTTTATTTTTAATTGGAATTTTTATATTTGTTTCTAATCGAAAGCATTTATTATCAATATTTTTAAGATTAGAATATATTGTATTAAATTTATTTTTTTCAGAAGATTTTTTAGTATAATATTTTTAACTTTTAGAGTTTGTGAGGTTGCATTAGGTCTTTCAATTCTTGTTTCAATAATTCGTACTCATGGTTATGATTATTTTCAATCATTTAATATTTTACAACGTTAAAATTAATTTTTATACTAATTTTTATTAGTCCAATTTGTTTTTTTAATAGTTCATTTTGAATGGTTCAAAATTTAATGTTTTTGGATACATTTTTATTTATTATAATAAATTATTGTACTAATTATTTTGTAAATATTTCTTATTTTTTTGATTAATATTATTAAGGATTTAAATTAAAGAATTATTAGGAATTTATTTTTATACCCGAGCGCACTTGTGCACTTTGTTCACATAACGGTTGTTTGTAACAGGTAAAACGAATCTAGATAGATATAGACAAATGTATACATAAATGATCAGGATGAAAAGAGAAATCGATTAAGCGGGACTGTCTGTCCGTCCGTCCGTCCGTCTGTGCACACGATANGTCCGTCCGTCCGTCCGTCCGTCCGTCTGTGCACACGATAACTCGAGTAAAAATTGAGATATATTAACGAAACTTGGTATGTGCACTTGTCTCAGGCGTAGGACGGATGGTATTGAAAATGGACAAAATCGGACAATAACCACGCCTACCTCCCATATAACGGTAATTTTCCGAAATTCGAAAACTGCGATATTTTAGTAACTACTGAAGATTATTCACTCAAAATTGATATTTACAATAAGTTTTAGACGAAAAATAAGAATATTATAAATTTTAGGAAAATGGGCGTAGCCACGCCCACTTATGGTTACATGTGTATATCTTGGTAACCGCTGCACTAATTTCTTCAAAACTTGGTATAACATACGAAATGGCTGAAAATTTTTAAAATCGGACAATAACCACGCCCACATCCCATATAACGGTAATTTAGAGAAATATGAAATCTTCGATAAATCAGTAATTATTGAAGCTAATTTATTCAAAATTGATGCTTGCAACAATTCTTTACCAAGAAATACGTTTGGGATAAAATATTGAAAAATGGGCGTGCAGCGCCTACTTATGATCACATATATGTATCTCGATAACCGTTCTACCAATTTGTACCAAACTCGGTGTGGTTATTGTGCTTGCCACATAGAAGCAAAACGTTGGAAATTTTTGAACTCGAACTAAAATTACGGCCGCTTTTCATATAACAGTAAATTTCAGAAATGCTTGAAACTTCAATATTTCGNTTGAAATCGAACTAAAATTACGGCCGCTTTTCATATAACAGTAAATTTCAGAAATGCTTGAAACTTCAATATTTCGAAATTTAAGGACGCTAATACCAATATTTTCNATGTACATCCCGTAAACTCTTGTTGCTAATTCATTTTCCTTATTCAACCAACTACTATCAAGTGCAGCTGATTTGCCGCTATTTAAACTCGACAGCGTGGTTGTTGTTGTCAATTCTATACATCCATTTGCTTATTTGCTTTTTTGTATAGTTTCAGGCAGGCTCTTCCTAAACTATGTATTTGTCAATGTTATTGTGGCTTGTTAACATTTTATTTTTAATATTTTTATTGAGTTTTGTACCACGATTGTTTATTAGAGAGTTTACGGGGTGTACATAGCTCAGTGGTTAACTCTTCTGACTTTGAACATCTTACGCAGGTTCGATCCCTGCTGAAGTCTAGAAAAAAGAAGTCTGATGAGGAGATGTGGTGATCTCCGAAATAGTGCTATAACTTCTACCGCTTAGACTTTGTTGCTTTTTCAAATTTTCCTAATAAAAAATCGTGGTACAAAGCTCAATAAAAATATTAAAATGAAATGTTAATAAGCCACAATAACATTGACGAATACATAGTTTAGGAAGAGCCTGCCTTAAAACTATACAATGAAGCATATAAGCAAATGTATGTATAGAATTGACAAAAACAACCACGCTGTCGAGTTTAAATAGCGGCAAATCAGCTGCACTTGATAGTAGTTGGTTGAATAAGGAAAATGAATTAGCAACAAGAGTTTACGGGATGTACATAGCTCAGTGGTTAACGCTTCTGACTTTGAACATCGAATTCGCAGGTTCGATCCCTGCTGAAGTCTAGAAAAAAAAAGTCTGATGAGGAGATGTGGTGATCTCCGAAATAGTGCTATAACTTCTACCGCTTAGACTTTGTTGCTTTTTCAATTTTTCCTAATAAACAATCGTGGTACAAAGCTCAATAAAAATATTAAAAATAAAATGTTAACAAGCCACAATAACATTGACAAATACATAGTTTAGGAAGAGCCTGCCTGAAACTATACAAAAAAGCAAATAAGCAAATGGATGTATAGAATTGACAACAACAACCACGCTGTCGAGTTTAAATAGCGGCAAATCAGCTGCACTTGATAGTAGTTGGTTGAATAAGGAAAATGAATTAGCAACAAGAGTTTACGGGATGTACATAGCTCAGTGGTTAACGCTTCTGACTTTGAACATCGAATACGCAGGTTCGATCCCTGCTGAAGTCTAGAAAAAAGAAGTCTGATGAGGAGATGTGGTGATCTGATCTCCGAAATAGCTGGTATAACTTCTACCGCTTAGACTTTGTTGGAATTTTTCCTAATAAACAATCGTGGTACAAAGCTCAATAAAAATATTAAAAATAAAATGTTAATAAGCCACAATAACATTTACGAATACATAGTTTAGGAAGAGCCTGCCTTAAAACTATACAATAAAGCATATAAGCAAGTGTATGTATAGAATTGACAAAAACGACCACGCTGTCGAGTTTAAATAGCGGCAAATCAGCTGAACTTGATAGTAGTTGGTTGAATAAGGCAAATGAATTAGCAAGAAGAGTTTACGGGGTGTACATAGCTCAGTGGTTAACGCTTCTGACTTTGAACATCGATTACGCAGGTTCGATCCCTGCTGAAGTCTAGAAAAAAGAAGTCTGATGAGGAGATGTGGTGATCTCCGAAATAGCTGCTATAACTTCTACCGCTTAGACTTTGTTGCTTTTTAAAATTTTCCTAATAAACAAATCGTGGTACAAAGCTCAATAAAAATATTAAAAACCAAAATTTTTAGCTCATTTATGATTACCTTAAGCTCATGTTGAAGCTCCAGTTTCTTTTTCTATAATTTTAGCAGGTATTATATTAAAATTGGGGGGTTACGGTTTATTACGAGTATTATCTTTTTTACAATTAAGTGGTATTAAGTATAATTATATTTGAATTAGAATTAGTTTAGTTGGTGGGGTATTAATTAGTTTAGTCTGTTTACGACAAACTGATTTAAAGGCTTTAAACGCATATTCTTCTGTAGCTCTTATAGGAATTGTTTTAGGGGGGCTTATAACTTTAATTTATTGAGGTTTATGTGGGTCTTATACTTTGATAATTTCTCATTGTTTATGTTCATCAGGATTATTTTGTTTAGCTAATATAACTTATGAACGATTAGGGAGTCGATGTTTATTAATTAATAAGGGATTATTAAATTTTATACCTTCAATAATTTTATGGTGATTTTTATTAAGTTCTTGTAATATAGCTGCACCTCCTTCATTAAATTTATTGGGTGGAATTTCTTTATTAAATAGAATTATTAGTTTATCGTGATTAACTATAATTTCTTTAACCNCTTATAACTTTAAGTTATTGAGGTTTATGTGGGTCTTATACTTTGATAATTTCTCATGGGTTATGTTCATCGGGGTTATTTTGTTTAGCTAATATAACTTATGAACGATTAGGAAGTCGAAGTTTATTAATTAATAAGGGATTATTAAATTTTATACCTTCAATAACTTTATGATGATTTTTATTAAGTTCATGTAATATAGCTGCACCACCTTCATTAAATTTATTAGGTGAAATTTCTTTATTAAATAGAATTATTAGTTGATCATGATTAACTATAATTTCTTTATCTTTATTATCTTTTTTTAGAGCTGCATATACTTTATATTTATATGCATATAGACAACATGGAAAGGGATTTTCTGGAATTTATTCATTTAGTGGAGGTAAAATTCGTGAATATTTCATTTTAATACTTCATTGATTTCCTTTAAATTTATTAATTTTAAAAAGTGAAATTTGTATAATTTGACTTTAAAATTTAAATAGTTTATTTAAAATATTGATTTGTGGTGTCAATGATATGATTTATGTCATTTTAAATTGTGAAAAAATATTTATCAATTTGTAGAATTAGATTTTTAATTTTATTTAGAATTAGAATTAATTTATTAATTTTTAGTTTGAGATTTTTATTAAGAGATTATTGTATTTTTTTAGAGTGAGAAGTTATTTCATTAAATTCTTCTAGAATTATTATAACTATTTTATTTGATTGAGTAAGTTTATTATTTATATCTTTTGTTTTATTAATTGCTTCTTTAGTAATTTATTATAGAAAAGAATATATAAGTGGTGATATTAATATAAATCGTTTTGTTATATTAGTTCTTATATTTGTTTTATCTATAATATTATTAATTATTAGCCCAAATAGAATTGGAATTTTATTAGGTTGAGATGGATTAGGATTAGTTTCTTTTTGTTTAGTTACTTATTTTCAAAATGTTAAATCTTATAATGCTGGTATATTGCTTTTTTACTTGAAATTGCTTGAATATTAAATTATGGGAGTTCAAATTATATTTTTTATTTAGAATCAATGAAAAATAGAATTGAAATAGAAGTAATTGGGGGATTAATAATATTAGCGGCTATAACAAAAAGAGCTCAAATTCCTTTTTCGTCTTGATTACCCGCTGCTATAGCTGCTCCAACCCCTGTTTCTGCTTTAGTTCATTCTTCAACTCTTGTGACTGCTGGTGTTTATTTATTAATTCGTTTTAATATTTTATTATTGAATGTTTCCAATGGTTGCCTTTCGCACTCACCTCTTTTGTACGCACTTTGCGCTTAAAGAAAACACTCAAGGTTCAATTTTTAAAATTCACAAAAGGTTTTATATTTACAACTTCGAGTTGTATGTATATGTATATGTATTTATACACAGTTTATGTTAACAAGGATTTGAATATCAAGAACTATTTTGGAAGGGCGCGTGCGCGTTGTCCGACGTTTATTGCTGAACTAATATTTGCTGATTTCGGCCGTGCGCGCCCGGTANTACACAGAGTTTATGTTAACAAGGATTTGAATATCAAGAACTATTTTGGAAGGGCGCGTGCGCGTTGTCCGACGTTTATTGCTGAACTAATATTTGCTGATTTCGGCCGTGCGCGCCCGGTAATCATCTTTTCGGAGTTGACGTCGGTCAACTGCCAAACTGCTGCGGCCAAGGATTGCGCGCACGGCCGTGGTATTGCGCTTTAAGCGGCGGCTTAAACATCCTCCCCGCCCTGCAGGAATGCGCTGCTTAGAGTCTTCTGCAGCTCTTTTAGCGCACGGATGGTGTTGCCCAGGACGCGGTTAGTGGCGCGGCCCTGGTAGCTGGCCGTTTGCAGGCATTGGGGGTTGCGCGCGATCATTCGTCGGGCGGTCCTCTTTCGCGGTGGTTTCAGCGCCTGGCTGCGCGGCTTCTTCTGCGCCTTCTTCAGCGCCTTTTTCTTCCGCGGTGCGCGAGCGAATCTTCTTTGATCACGACGATGTCGCCTGGCAGAGGATCGCGTTGTGGGGTTTTCCACTTGTATCTCTTCTGAAGATCTTTGAGGTAATCTTCTTTCCAGCGGCGACTAAATTGGTGGTGAAGTGCTTTGACTTTCTCCCACCGGCTTAGTAGAGAGAGGTCTTCCGCATTAGGCTCGGGAATGGCCAATAGCGGTGCACCTCGGAGGAAGTGACCCGGAGTAAGTGCTGTCTTATCAGTTGGGTATTGATAAAGTGCGGATAGAGGCCTCGAGTTGAGGACTGCTTCAATTCGCACCAGAAGCGTCGTGAATTCTTCGAAAGTGAACTTGTGGGTTGCAGCGGTTTTCTTTAAATGGATTTTAAAGCTTTTCACTGCAGATTCCCACAAGCCGCCCATGTGGGGGGCGCTGGGTGGTATATATTGCCAGTTGATGCCTTGAGGGGCATATTTTTTGACAATGTCTGCGGAACATTCGTTAAGGAATTTAACGAAGTCGCGTTCTGTTGCGCGCTGGGCGCCAATGAAGGTTTTTCCATTGTCGCTCATCATTTTTAAGGGGAAACCTCGTCTGCCAACGAAGCGGGCGAATGCTGCTCGAAAAGCCTCAGTTGTAAGATCCGAGCATAGCTCGAGATGCACTGCCTTTGTGGAAAAACAGACAAAAACTGCAACGTATCCCTTGATAAGGGTTGTAGATCTTAGCACCGATGCTTTAATTTGGAATGGCCCAACAAAATCTACTCCCGTTGTGGAAAATGGGAGTGAGAAACTGCAGCGCTCAGGGGGTAGAGCGGACATTATTTGGGTGCGTGTTTGTTGCTTTAAAGCGTGCACACTTTGCATTGAAAGATGCATTTTTTAATTAGAGGTTTTAGCTTTGGTACGTAGTACTCTTGCCTTACCATTTGGAGCATTAATCGTGTTTCTGCGTGAAGAAGCAGCGAGTGTAAAAACTCCAAATATAGCTGGCAGAACCTCGATTCGGTAGGGAGAATGATTGGGTGCCGTTCATTATAGCTCAATGTGGAATGTGCTAATCGGCCATTAACCCGTAGAAGTCCGTCTTTGTCCAATGAAGCATTGAGAACAAGAAGAGGACTTTTTTTGTTAAGTGGCTTTTTATCTTGCAAAGCGCTTTTTCGCTCGGAAAATGACGTGATTGCGCTGCTGGTCCGACGTTTATTGCTGAACTAATATTTGCTGATTTCGGCCGTGCGCGCTCGGTAATCATCTTTTCGGAGTTGACGTCGGTCAACTGCCAAAGTGCTGCGGCCAAGGATTGCGCGCACGGCCGTCGTATTGCGCTTTAAGCGGCGGCTTAAACAATTATATAATTCCTTTTTAGGTCAATTGTTATTATTATTATCTGGTTTAACTATATTTATAGCTCTATAATTATTGCTCTTTCTACATTAAGACAGTTAGGATTAATAATAAGAATTTTATCAATACACTGAGGGAAATAATGCATAGTAAAAATGAATACTTTATATTTGATTATCGTTTAAAAATGTTCGTATTTAAAAATAATATATTCATACAAAATTTATTACGCACGTATTTTACTGTTCACATCTGAGTATGTATATATGTATATGTAAAGTGTACATACCCAGCCAGCAAAATACCCGGAAACGTATCCGAAAATGGAAACAATTTCGTATAAAAGCCTAAAGTTTCATCCGTTTTCCGATTCCGTTTTCGGACGTTTTTCAGATCAATTCTCCCACTAAAGTGTTCATCCGAAACGTATGTGCAGAAAACTATCGAAAATGGTTGTAAAACGGACGCGCTTTCGGCTGTTTTCCTGAAATTTGTCTGAAATTTTGTATGAAATTTTTCGTTGAAAACGATTTCATTATGAACTTCACAGAAACTTTTTCATAGTTACAGGAAACTAAACAAAAAACAAATTTAAGATTCAGCAATTATTTCAATTTTAATAAATAATTTTAATGTGTTGCTTCTGACGGAATTCGAACCTGGCACCTCCTGAAAGCTGACAAATAGTAGCACACTCCTCTGCAAACTCAGCTACTGGCGAATACGTATACATGTTTTCAAATGCTCAGTTTGAACAAATATTTTAAAATTATTGTTTTGAAATAAGACGATGATATTTTTCGGATACGAAAAATGAACAAATATGGAAATCGTTTTCTGAACGTTTCCGGATAAGAAAAATGTACGAAAACTGCACTGCCGGCAAAAAGTACGTTTCTCTGCTGACTGGGTACGCACCCCAAGCATGTAGAGCGCCGCTCTGAGAGCGGTGACAACACACACATACATATATATNGATTGCGCGCACGGCCGTCGTATTGCGCTTTAAGCGGCGGCTTAAACAATTATATAATTCCTTTTTAGGTCAATTGTTATTATTATTATCTGGTTTAACTATATTTATAGCTCTATAATTATTGCTCTTTCTACATTAAGACAGTTAGGATTAATAATAAGAATTTTATCAATACACTGAGGGAAATAATGCATAGTAAAAATGAATACTTTATATTTGATTATCGTTTAAAAATGTTCGTATTTAAAAATAATATATTCATACAAAATTTATTACGCACGTATTTTACTGTTCACATCTGAGTATGTATATATGTATATGTAAAGTGTACATACCCAGCCAGCAAAATACCCGGAAACGTATCCGAAAATGGAAACAATTTCGTATAAAAGCCTAAAGTTTCATCCGTTTTCCGATTCCGTTTTCGGACGTTTTTCAGATCAATTCTCCCACTAAAGTGTTCATCCGAAACGTATGTGCAGAAAACTATCGAAAATGGTTGTAAAACGGACGCGCTTTCGGCTGTTTTCCTGAAATTTGTCTGAAATTTTGTATGAAATTTTTCGTTGAAAACGATTTCATTATGAACTTCACAGAAACTTTTTCATAGTTACAGGAAACTAAACAAAAAACAAATTTAAGATTCAGCAATTATTTCAATTTTAATAAATAATTTTAATGTGTTGCTTCTGACGGAATTCGAACCTGGCACCTCCTGAAAGCTGACAAATAGTAGCACACTCCTCTGCAAACTCAGCTACTGGCGAATACGTATACATGTTTTCAAATGCTCAGTTTGAACAAATATTTTAAAATTATTGTTTTGAAATAAGACGATGATATTTTTCGGATACGAAAAATGAACAAATATGGAAATCGTTTTCTGAACGTTTCCGGATAAGAAAAATGTACGAAAACTGCACTGCCGGCAAAAAGTACGTTTCTCTGCTGACTGGGTACGCACCCCAAGCATGTAGAGCGCCGCTCTGAGAGCGGTGACAACACACACATACATATATATATGTTTATCCGTACAAATCGCGTGCTGTGGTTTTGATGGATATTCAACATTTGAAAGCAAATTTGTATGTCTGGGTGTAGCTGAGTGCGCAAAGATGCTTGCCACAAGTTGATATACGGAGATGGTCGGNCACGTATTTTACTGTTCACATCTGAGTATGTATATATGTATATGTAAAGTGTACATACCCAGCCAGCAAAATACCCGGAAACGTATCCGAAAATGGAAACAATTTCGTATAAAAGCCTAAAGTTTCATCCGTTTTCCGATTCCGTTTTCGGACGTTTTTCAGATCAATTCTCCCACTAAAGTGTTCATCCGAAACGTATGTGCAGAAAACTATCGAAAATGGTTGTAAAACGGACGCGCTTTCGGCTGTTTTCCTGAAATTTGTCTGAAATTTTGTATGAAATTTTTCGTTGAAAACGATTTCATTATGAACTTCACAGAAACTTTTTCATAGTTACAGGAAACTAAACAAAAAACAAATTTAAGATTCAGCAATTATTTCAATTTTAATAAATAATTTTAATGTGTTGCTTCTGACGGAATTCGAACCTGGCACCTCCTGAAAGCTGACAAATAGTAGCACACTCCTCTGCAAACTCAGCTACTGGCGAATACGTATACATGTTTTCAAATGCTCAGTTTGAACAAATATTTTAAAATTATTGTTTTGAAATAAGACGATGATATTTTTCGGATACGAAAAATGAACAAATATGGAAATCGTTTTCTGAACGTTTCCGGATAAGAAAAATGTACGAAAACTGCACTGCCGGCAAAAAGTACGTTTCTCTGCTGACTGGGTACGCACCCCAAGCATGTAGAGCGCCGCTCTGAGAGCGGTGACAACACACACATACATATATATATGTTTATCCGTACAAATCGCGTGCTGTGGTTTTGATGGATATTCAACATTTGAAAGCAAATTTGTATGTCTGGGTGTAGCTGAGTGCGCAAAGATGCTTGCCACAAGTTGATATACGGAGATGGTCGGGTTCGAATTCCACTGCAGGCAACATGGAAATAATTTTTTTTTTTTTTTTAGTTTTTGTCTGATTATTCACTTCACGGATGCTTTTTCAGTACGAACGCGCTCATTTTAATATGCGCGTAATTGAATTGAATATTTACCAATATACAGTACTTTCGCTGACGTTTGTAGTAAGATCAATTACGTTTCTATTTGATTTTAATATTTTTTCCCTCAGTGTAGGGTTTTATAAATTAGCTTTTTTTCACCTTTTAACTCATGCTTTATTTAAGGCATTATTATTTATATGTGCAGGAGCTATTATTCATAATATACAAAATTCACAGGATATTCGTTTAATAGGTGGATTGGGAATTTATATACCTTTAACTACTTCTTGTTTTAATGTAGCTAATTTAACTTTATGTGGGATACCTTTTTTAGCTGGGTTTTATTCTAAGGATATAATTTTAGAAATTGTGTCATTAAGTTATATAATTTTTTTTCTTTCTTTTTATTTTTTTTTTCTACTGGATTAAAAGTTTGTTATTCTATTCGATTAGTTTATTATTCAATAACAGGAGAATTAAATTGCGGTTCTTTAAATATATTAAGAGATGAGGTTTGAATTATGCTTCGTGGAATAAGAGGTTTATTAATTATAAGAATTACACTGGTCTACAAGGGTTTTGCGAATAAGACGGGACCTGGTGTTTCCGAACGGATTTTTCGTGCTGAACACGAATCTGGGGTCCAAAACTTCCCATCACGTCACGTTTTCGAGAAAAAAGGGGTTGAAACCCCTAAAAACAGCGTTTTTGGCCATTTTTGAAAAATTGTAGAGCTGAACCCTGACGTGGTACAAACTTTGTATATGTCAGAAATTAAAGGCTAAATCGTGCCCTTTCGAATGAGCCCTATGCCGAATTAATCGCATGCACCCTTAGATCAGGGGGTGTATTTGTGTCTAGGAGTCCAATTTTTATATCCACCATATTCGACCCGTCATCTTAAATTTTTAAAATCTAACTGCAGATTCGTAATCAGCGACTTTTAATATAGTTAAAACCTTGGCATTATTAATTTTCTATGATCGTTTAAGATTAAATTCTTTCTGTGATCAATTTTTCCTGCACCCCTAAACACAAATACACCCCCTGCTTTAAGGGTGCACGCGATCAATTCGGCATAGGGCTCATTCGAAAGGGCACGGTTTAGCCTTTAATTTCTGATATATGCAAAATTTGTACCACGTCAGGGTTCAGCTCTATAATTTTTCGAAAATGGCCAAAAACGCTGTTTTTAGGGGTTTCAACCCCTTTTTTCTCGAAAACGTGACGTGATGGGACATTTTTGACCCCGGATTCGTGTTCAGCACGAAAAATCCGTTCAGAAACACCAGGTCCCGTCTTATTCGCAGAAAAAAAGTTGAAATTTGTAGACCAGTGTTATTGGGGGGAGAATTCTTAGATAATAAATTTTTCCTACTCCGTATATAATTTGTTTACCCATACCTATAAAATTATTAACTTTATATGTTTGTATTATTGGAGGATTTATAGGTTATATAATTTCTCATGTTTCTTTATTCCATTTAAATAAATCATTTAATAATTATTTAATTAGTTATTTTTTTGGTTCTATATGATTTATGCCTTACATTTCTACTTATGGAATTATTAATTTTCCATTAAATTTAGGAAGAGTAGTCTATAAATCATTTGATCAAGGTTGATCAGAATTTTTAGTTGGTCAAAATTTATATAATAGATTAATTGAATTTTCTAATTTAAATTTTTTTCTTCATAATAATAATTTAAAAATTTATCTTTTATTATTTGTTTTATGAATTACTTTTTTATTTAGATTTTTTTTATTATTTTATTCAAGTAACTTAAATTTAGAGTATAACTTTGAAGATGTTAGGGTAATTATATAATTCTTGAATATAGTGAATTAATTTTTGTAATTTCTAAAAATCAAGTATTTTAATTTTACAATGAAAATGTAATGTTTTTATTAAACTATATAAATGGAAGTATAAATGGAATTTAACCATTAAAAGATAAAAGTTAGCAGCTTTTTCTTGAACATCATACTTCCTTAATTGGAGTATAAATCTCAATTCTATCATTAACAGTGATAAGCCTCTTTTTGGCTTCAATTAATAGATAGATATTAATTGAAAATAAGGGTATTTAAATTACCTAAAATTAGGTCGAAACTAATTGCAATAAATCGCTTCATATTCAATTAATTAAGGTAGATTGAAATTTCAATACTTTTTGAATGCAAATCAAATGTTATAATTAGCTACAACCCTAATTTGATCAATTTAGTATTCCTTGATTTCATTGATGATATAATCCAATAATTAAAACAATAATAAAAATAATTGAAGTGGTTGTTCATGTAAAATTATTTGAAGTTTTGATAATTAAAATTATTGGTGAAATTAAAGCAATTTCTACATCAAAAATTAAAAAAATAATTTTAATTAAAAAAAATCGTAAAGAAAAAGGAAGACGAGATGAAGACTTTGGATCAAAACCACATTGAAAAGGTGAACATTTTTCTCGATCCGTTAATATTTTTTTTGATATAATTGATGCTAATATATTATTACGCTAGAAATAATAATTAAAATTGAAGTTATAATAGCAATTGGAAAATTTATTTATACTACTAGATTAGTAGACCTTATGATTGGAAGTCAAATATACTTAAATCAGTGGCGGACACAGGTAGGGGAAATTAGGGGCAGCTGCTTCAAATCCAAAATGATGAGTTTTTGAGAAATGATTATTTAAATGTCGAATTAAACATACTTATAAAAATGTAGTTCCAATTAATACATGGATTCCGCGGAAGCTTGTTGCTATAAAAAAGTAGATCCATAAACTGAATCAGCAATTGTAAATGGACCTTCAATATATTCATATGCTTGTAAAATAGTAAAGTAAATACCTAATAGTAGTGTAAAAACAGTCCTTTAATTCCTATATGCATCGAGCTTTAGATTATATGGCCGAAGCCGGCTCTCCCTTTTCCATTACATGAAATTTTTTTGTCAGTAATATGTGGCAAGAAAAAGTCTATTTGTACGGGAAGTGCCACGCCTCTTACCCTAATTTTCTTACCTGAGTTTGGAATTGATTTTATATAACCCAGTATCAAGTCCCAGTACTCTACCATGAACACTTTTAGAGATATGCAGTATAAAATAGTAAATTTGTACGAGAGGTGCCACTCCCCCTTTTCGAATAACGAAAATATTTCACCATGAGTATGGAATTAATTTTGTATACACATCTCGGTGCCAAGTTCCAGTCCTCTTGAATAAACACCTCCAGAGATATGCAGCATAGAAAAATAAATTTGCGTGGGACTTGCAATAAAATTTAAATTCTTGCCAAAACCCGATGTTTAACACCTTGCTAAATGAAATTGCTCATGAAATTTGATGTGTAAACATATGCGAACGGCAAAGCATAAAAGTACGTTTACATATAAATATAATCTCAATCAAAGCTCGTTAGCTGTCAAATTGGTTGTGCTTGTTATTCACACAACTCGAGGAAAAGTTCAACTTCTTCTCTGTACCACCGTGGTCACTGTTTTCTGCAACACATATTATGCCATTTAAATATATTTTAACTGAATATTTTATTAAAAATACCTTTACAAACCTATTTTACTTACTAGCGTCAATTTTTGTTTACTTTAACATTTGACATTTCTCCTCTTCTTCGCAAGTATAATTGATAAAACTAGGTTGGACGCCAAAAAGTTATCGGTTTAATCTGAGATATTTTTAATCATAATTTTGCATGGCTAATCTCTTTTTCTAATAACAGATAGGGAGTTAAGCTCGAAAATTAGGAGAATCGTTTTATGTGTAAAGCTATTATTAGGCGATTCAGTTACATACATACAAATGTAGGTTAGGTTAGAAATTAAACATTAATTTCACTTAATTTTATTCATTTTGCTAATTTATTTTTTTTATTCATTTTCATTTTTAATTCTTTTAATGCATGAAATTATCGGTACGATTGATAAAATATGCTTGTATATACTTGTGACTCAAGGGCGTTAAAATATCTTGGAAACACCGCATCAGTTATTGCTTTTGAGCTTATAGTTTGAGAATTTCTATTTGTATATATTCCTAAATTTATTTTTTCTTTTCGGAATATAATCTGTGGTTCATGTAAATGCAGTTCATGTTGCAGGATTTTACCCGATGCTTTTTTGTTCCATACGTTTTGCTATTACTCACTTTTTACCCTCACTTCAGAGAGTGATTTTGCTGTTTGACCTTTTTCCAGGATTTTACACGAAAAGTATTGGATCAGAGCTATTATATAATCCATACATATGCATATTATACACACATATATTCATGTATGTTCATCAGTTATCAACGGTCCCAGTTAAAATGATTTCATTATTTTTTTAAATTTTCGACTTGCTTTTTAGTTGCAACAAATGAGTCCATACATATTTATGTACATACATAAGTACAAAGCCGTATGCATGTGCGGAGTTTAAATAATCGGAAGTAATAATCAATTGTAGCGCATTTCCTCTTACTATGCATATGCCTAAATGTGTGCAACCATTTGGCAAGCATACACAGGGTTCTTCTAATGAAAATAAATATTTTATGCTGAAATACACATGCTAAGCCCTTCGAAATTTTGTGCTGGGATATGCGTTACAGCTTCGCAAATTTTTCCCCTATCGAAACCAAAGATGTATACACATAAAAAATATTTTTAAAATAATTCTCGAAAAACCCAAAATTTTTTTAAACGTGTTTTCTATAGAGAATTAAACAAGGAATCCAATGGTATAATTTTAAATCTTTAATTTACGGGTCTTCACTATGCAAATCATCTTCAAAAAGTTCAACTATTAATAGCTAAGTTGACTTTGGGACAGTGTTGCCAGGTCTTCGGCATGAGAAAACGTCCCTCTTGGTCTGAAAAAACGTCATTTCCTACCCAAAAACGTCTCTTTTTAAATAAATGGATAAAAATTGTTCTTATTAAACTTTTATTGCATACAAAGGTACATATGTACGTAAGGTATATTAAAATGTCATATCGACAGAACACATTTAAAATTCATTGTAAACTGGGGCTCAATTCTTCTGCAAATTTTCAGCTAGATTTTCAACATTTTATTCAGATTTTTTAGAATTTTTCGAGTATGTAGTTTGATAGCCCATTAAATTCTAGGGCAATAATGTGCAAGCTTAAAGGGGCTAAATAATCGCGTTGATTTTTAATAATTTTTTTTTTCTTGTAGACATTTGGTTAGGGACTCGGTTGTCGAAAATGGTAAATTACGCTCTGCTAAGAAGGAGCATAGCAATACCTCAGCCTTTTTTGCGTTCATTACATTTTCAATAAATTCTTAAAAAAGTTGCCTACTTTTTTCTGACGTTTAATGCTGCACAGCTTTTTCGATGCTTTTGTGAGCGTTCGTGTTGCCATAGATCGGCTCTTCCTGATTTGGCTTTTAATGTGCAATTGCACACATTACAACAAGCCTCATATCATATGTGTCAAAAAAATAAATATCTTGAAGCAGCTGCAGCAAAACACAAAGATTGTAAAGATTTATTAAGAAAATAATTCAAAATCATTTCTACTTACAAGATTTAGTAACAAAGAAAAATTTCTGGGAAGTTAAAAAACGTCAGTTTTTACACAAAAAACGTCCAAACGTCAACAGGTTACAAAAAACGTACAAATGACGTTAAATACGTCAACCTGGCAACGCTGCTTTGGGACAATCTTGATCGCCTTATATATAGAAATCGTAAGCCCGTTTCTTTAGCTTTAAAACGACGTTAAGATAAAGACTCTACAATGCGCAGAACCCGAGATATAACGATTTGAAGTAGTACATGATTAGTCAGAATCACGAAAAAATTCAAACTTTGACAGATCACATCTCCGAAGAAAAAAAAAATTAAAAAATTCCTCGAACAAGTGTTAGCGTATTTCATGTATAGAATCCATAAAAAAATTTGAAGCCAGTCGAAAGTGTTACACCAAATTCGGTGGCCGATATGAAAAATAATGTCTCATATGCAGTATGAAACTTTCAGTTAGTATGGGAGGTGCTACGCCTCTTTTCCAAAAACTTCCATTTTTCTCTGTGAGTATGAATTTTCACATCATATCTCCATACGAAGCTCCAGTTCTCTCCCACAAATTCTTCCAGAGATATGTATGTATTATGAAAATTTCAATTTGTATGGTGTAAGCGCATCTTTGTAAAATCCGTAGTAAGTGTGCCAAATTTCGTCGTGAGCGGGAAACCGGTTAAGGAAGTAGCATATTTTTCAATCCAGGTCATAAACCATCTGTGTGCAAAATTTGATTTTCAAACAGGTGGCAACTCTTAAAAAAGTAACCTATTTTCCAATATAGGTCATAAGGTTAGGTTGGGTTATTGTGGCAGACTCCACCAGGAGCCTCACTTAGACATTAATTGGATTGTCCATTGTACTACCACATTTCTTTGAACGGCAACTAAAATATACTGCGTTAGAAGCTAAGAGAAGCGCTGGGTGCTCAGAACAAAGTTCCGCAGGCACCCGATGTCCACTCCGGAGAGCTTTTCAGGAGTGTTGAAGAAATGAGCACCGAGGTGCTTAAATCTTAGCCTTCCGAATGCCGGGCGGCTGAGAAGTNTCTGCAAATTTTCAGCTAGATTTTCAACATTTTATTCAGATTTTTTAGAATTTTTCGAGTATGTAGTTTGATAGCCCATTAAATTCTAGGGCAATAATGTGCAAGCTTAAAGGGGCTAAATAATCGCGTTGATTTTTAATAATTTTTTTTTTCTTGTAGACATTTGGTTAGGGACTCGGTTGTCGAAAATGGTAAATTACGCTCTGCTAAGAAGGAGCATAGCAATACCTCAGCCTTTTTTGCGTTCATTACATTTTCAATAAATTCTTAAAAAAGTTGCCTACTTTTTTCTGACGTTTAATGCTGCACAGCTTTTTCGATGCTTTTGTGAGCGTTCGTGTTGCCATAGATCGGCTCTTCCTGATTTGGCTTTTAATGTGCAATTGCACACATTACAACAAGCCTCATATCATATGTGTCAAAAAAATAAATATCTTGAAGCAGCTGCAGCAAAACACAAAGATTGTAAAGATTTATTAAGAAAATAATTCAAAATCATTTCTACTTACAAGATTTAGTAACAAAGAAAAATTTCTGGGAAGTTAAAAAACGTCAGTTTTTACACAAAAAACGTCCAAACGTCAACAGGTTACAAAAAACGTACAAATGACGTTAAATACGTCAACCTGGCAACGCTGCTTTGGGACAATCTTGATCGCCTTATATATAGAAATCGTAAGCCCGTTTCTTTAGCTTTAAAACGACGTTAAGATAAAGACTCTACAATGCGCAGAACCCGAGATATAACGATTTGAAGTAGTACATGATTAGTCAGAATCACGAAAAAATTCAAACTTTGACAGATCACATCTCCGAAGAAAAAAAAAATTAAAAAATTCCTCGAACAAGTGTTAGCGTATTTCATGTATAGAATCCATAAAAAAATTTGAAGCCAGTCGAAAGTGTTACACCAAATTCGGTGGCCGATATGAAAAATAATGTCTCATATGCAGTATGAAACTTTCAGTTAGTATGGGAGGTGCTACGCCTCTTTTCCAAAAACTTCCATTTTTCTCTGTGAGTATGAATTTTCACATCATATCTCCATACGAAGCTCCAGTTCTCTCCCACAAATTCTTCCAGAGATATGTATGTATTATGAAAATTTCAATTTGTATGGTGTAAGCGCATCTTTGTAAAATCCGTAGTAAGTGTGCCAAATTTCGTCGTGAGCGGGAAACCGGTTAAGGAAGTAGCATATTTTTCAATCCAGGTCATAAACCATCTGTGTGCAAAATTTGATTTTCAAACAGGTGGCAACTCTTAAAAAAGTAACCTATTTTCCAATATAGGTCATAAGGTTAGGTTGGGTTATTGTGGCAGACTCCACCAGGAGCCTCACTTAGACATTAATTGGATTGTCCATTGTACTACCACATTTCTTTGAACGGCAACTAAAATATACTGCGTTAGAAGCTAAGAGAAGCGCTGGGTGCTCAGAACAAAGTTCCGCAGGCACCCGATGTCCACTCCGGAGAGCTTTTCAGGAGTGTTGAAGAAATGAGCACCGAGGTGCTTAAATCTTAGCCTTCCGAATGCCGGGCGGCTGAGAAGTAAGTGTTGAGATGATTCCACCTCATCTTCCAAACAGCTGCGGCAGTAGGGATCTGTGACTATGTTAAGTCGCACCGCATGGGTACCTAAAGGACAATGTCCGGTCAGTAAACCTTAGCGCTTAGCCAGCTGCAGAAGCTCCCTTAATCGCCCGCGGTCAACAACCGGCCAGAAGGAGCTTGCAACTTTGCATGTCGGGGTTTTTACCCAGCGCTCGCTGAGCCGACTGTGAGCCCATCTGTCTAGAAGCAGGTCACAGGTTGCCAACGGAACTCCTACGCCCTCCCTATCTGAGGTAATGACCTTGAGGTTGCCCTGCCTAGCCAATTCATCAGCCCTGCAGTTTCCAGTGATGTCACTATGTCCCGGTACCCAAATCAGCTGCATTTGGAAGTATTCCGAGGCACTTTAGAGAGAGGTCAGGCATTCCCCGACCAGTTTCGATCGCACCCTAAGCGATCCCAACGCTTTAATTGCCGCTTGGCTATCAGAGTAGATATTTACCCACCTTGTTGGCAGGGGGCTGGTGCGTAGCCAATCGGCTGCCTCTTTTATAGCGGCCACCTCTGCTTGAAAGACGCTGCAGAGGTCCTGCAGTCTGAACATAAGATCTATCGAGAGTTCCCGACAGTAGACCCCTCCACGGACTCTCCCGTCCAGCTTCGATCCGTCCGTGAATATGTTTATTGGCCCCTATTCCAGAGACTGCCATTCTCCCATTCGCTCCGTGGAGGAATGTGCGTGGAAAAGGATCCGTTTGGGCCAGCCTCGGAACATGCCAGTCCAATTCTTCCGGAAGGAAATCGAAACTTTTGATAATCGTCGAGTGGCCGTGTGCTGTGTTCAAACAGAACCCAGAGTTTTTGAGCCTAATGGCCGAGCGGACCGCCGTTACTCTTCCCGCNTGAAGCAGCTGCAGCAAAACACAAAGATTGTAAAGATTTATTAAGAAAATAATTCAAAATCATTTCTACTTACAAGATTTAGTAACAAAGAAAAATTTCTGGGAAGTTAAAAAACGTCAGTTTTTACACAAAAAACGTCCAAACGTCAACAGGTTACAAAAAACGTACAAATGACGTTAAATACGTCAACCTGGCAACGCTGCTTTGGGACAATCTTGATCGCCTTATATATAGAAATCGTAAGCCCGTTTCTTTAGCTTTAAAACGACGTTAAGATAAAGACTCTACAATGCGCAGAACCCGAGATATAACGATTTGAAGTAGTACATGATTAGTCAGAATCACGAAAAAATTCAAACTTTGACAGATCACATCTCCGAAGAAAAAAAAAATTAAAAAATTCCTCGAACAAGTGTTAGCGTATTTCATGTATAGAATCCATAAAAAAATTTGAAGCCAGTCGAAAGTGTTACACCAAATTCGGTGGCCGATATGAAAAATAATGTCTCATATGCAGTATGAAACTTTCAGTTAGTATGGGAGGTGCTACGCCTCTTTTCCAAAAACTTCCATTTTTCTCTGTGAGTATGAATTTTCACATCATATCTCCATACGAAGCTCCAGTTCTCTCCCACAAATTCTTCCAGAGATATGTATGTATTATGAAAATTTCAATTTGTATGGTGTAAGCGCATCTTTGTAAAATCCGTAGTAAGTGTGCCAAATTTCGTCGTGAGCGGGAAACCGGTTAAGGAAGTAGCATATTTTTCAATCCAGGTCATAAACCATCTGTGTGCAAAATTTGATTTTCAAACAGGTGGCAACTCTTAAAAAAGTAACCTATTTTCCAATATAGGTCATAAGGTTAGGTTGGGTTATTGTGGCAGACTCCACCAGGAGCCTCACTTAGACATTAATTGGATTGTCCATTGTACTACCACATTTCTTTGAACGGCAACTAAAATATACTGCGTTAGAAGCTAAGAGAAGCGCTGGGTGCTCAGAACAAAGTTCCGCAGGCACCCGATGTCCACTCCGGAGAGCTTTTCAGGAGTGTTGAAGAAATGAGCACCGAGGTGCTTAAATCTTAGCCTTCCGAATGCCGGGCGGCTGAGAAGTAAGTGTTGAGATGATTCCACCTCATCTTCCAAACAGCTGCGGCAGTAGGGATCTGTGACTATGTTAAGTCGCACCGCATGGGTACCTAAAGGACAATGTCCGGTCAGTAAACCTTAGCGCTTAGCCAGCTGCAGAAGCTCCCTTAATCGCCCGCGGTCAACAACCGGCCAGAAGGAGCTTGCAACTTTGCATGTCGGGGTTTTTACCCAGCGCTCGCTGAGCCGACTGTGAGCCCATCTGTCTAGAAGCAGGTCACAGGTTGCCAACGGAACTCCTACGCCCTCCCTATCTGAGGTAATGACCTTGAGGTTGCCCTGCCTAGCCAATTCATCAGCCCTGCAGTTTCCAGTGATGTCACTATGTCCCGGTACCCAAATCAGCTGCATTTGGAAGTATTCCGAGGCACTTTAGAGAGAGGTCAGGCATTCCCCGACCAGTTTCGATCGCACCCTAAGCGATCCCAACGCTTTAATTGCCGCTTGGCTATCAGAGTAGATATTTACCCACCTTGTTGGCAGGGGGCTGGTGCGTAGCCAATCGGCTGCCTCTTTTATAGCGGCCACCTCTGCTTGAAAGACGCTGCAGAGGTCCTGCAGTCTGAACATAAGATCTATCGAGAGTTCCCGACAGTAGACCCCTCCACGGACTCTCCCGTCCAGCTTCGATCCGTCCGTGAATATGTTTATTGGCCCCTATTCCAGAGACTGCCATTCTCCCATTCGCTCCGTGGAGGAATGTGCGTGGAAAAGGATCCGTTTGGGCCAGCCTCGGAACATGCCAGTCCAATTCTTCCGGAAGGAAATCGAAACTTTTGATAATCGTCGAGTGGCCGTGTGCTGTGTTCAAACAGAACCCAGAGTTTTTGAGCCTAATGGCCGAGCGGACCGCCGTTACTCTTCCCGCATGTCAACAGGTGCGACGCTGAGCATAGCGTTTAGTGCTAGAGTTGGAGTGGTCCAGAGCGCCCCGCTGATTCCAATGAGGGCAGCTCTTTGCACGCGCTCTAGCTTCCTAACAAAAGTAGACTTTACCAGTGAATTCCACGAGACAATGGCCCCATATAACATGATTGGCTTTACTATGGTTTCATACAGCCAATATATCACTTTTGGAGAGAGGCCCCATCTCGTCCCTATAGCATTTTTACAGCAGTAAAGAGCCACTGATGCCTTTTTTACTCGCTCCTCGATATTTGGCTTCCATGATAACTTCCTGTCCAGCATCACACCCAGGAACTGGACCCTGTCAGAAAGAGCAAGGGAAACACCTCCTATTGAGGGAAGCTGGGCATGAGGCACTTTATACCTCCTGGTGAATAGTACGAGCTCCGTCTTTTCAGGAATTATAGCAAGTCCACATCTAGAAGACCAGTTTGTGACCAAATTCTGGTACCCTTGCATGAGATCATGCAGAGTGCCCAGGAACTTTCCTCTGACGATGAGGGCCACATCATCCGCGTAGGCAATAACCCGGCATNGAATAGTACGAGCTCCGTCTTTTCAGGAATTATAGCAAGTCCACATCTAGAAGACCAGTTTGTGACCAAATTCTGGTACCCTTGCATGAGATCATGCAGAGTGCCCAGGAACTTTCCTCTGACGATGAGGGCCACATCATCCGCGTAGGCAATAACCCGGCATCCTCTCCTTTTCAACTCCTGTCGTTTATTACGACTATCCAGAGAAGGAGGGAAAGGACGTCTCCCTGTGGGGTGCTTCTGCTCACTTTACGCTGGTCAGAGGCATTTCCCCATTCCGCTATGACAGTTCTGTCGTACAACATGCGAGAGATGAGCCCAACTAAGTGGCTCTCGACTCCAAACTTAGTAAGCGCTCTTACTATCGCCCCAGGTAACACATTATTAAAAGCCCCCTCAATATTAAGGAAGGCCCCAACTACAAAATCTTTGTTCATAAGAGACTCCTCTATGACTTTAACAATTGAGTGCAAGGCAGATTCCACGGATCTGCCTTTTAGGTACGCATGCTGGGAGGCTCAATCGCTCTCGAGGAATCCTGTTTCTTATATACAGGTCAATGAGCCTCTCGAAAGTCTTCAGTGAGAAGGAGGAGAGACTTATTGGCCTGAAGTCCCTCGGAGACACATGAGAGATTTTTCCTGCTTTGGCCCTCCTTCAGGCCCTCGGGATGTACCCCCTTTCTAGGCAGCTCGCATAGATTGGGGTGAGCCAGCGACACGAGACCTCGACAGCCTTTTGCAGCTGCGCAGGAATAATGCCATCCGGTCCGGGGGACTTGAAGGGCTGGAAAGAGTCAATCGCCCAAAGCAGTCGGCGTGTCTCCAGTAGTTCCCCGGAGAATGTTGTGCAGCCAACCGTACCGACACCGGTAAGCTCACACGGTGTGGGAAATGAGTGTCAAGGAGTAGCTTAAGCGAATCCCCTCCGCTCATGGCCCAGTTTCCCTCTTCGTCCCTCAAGAATCCCAAAGGTACATGACTCCTCGCAAGGATTCGCCAAATCGAGACGATTCATGACAATCTTCTACTACTTCGCAGAAATCTCTCCACGACTCAGTTTTGACCTTTCTTATCTCGGCCTTATATATACCCAGTCCGACCTTGCAGAGTTCTCAGTTGGAGTGTTGTCCACTCTTCCTGGCTTTGTTGAAAAGGCGCCTGCTCGACGCCCTAAGTTCCGAGAGTTGCATCGCCCACCATTTCGGTCGGACTTTGCCCGAGGGCCTGCTCGGCGGGCATGAGCTTTCAATGGCACACCTACAAGCTGATGTAAATTTCTCTAAAGAGTCTTCAGTCGAGATTTCAGTGCTTAAGTTTACCGGAGGGGCCGCAATTTTTGGCTGTAGAGGTCCCAATTTGTTCTCCTAAAATTTCTATAGAGGATAATTTTTGGACGATCTTCGTCCAGATAAAACTGAATATATCTATGGTCCGAGAAGGAGTGATCCTGAAGAACCCTCCAATCGGAAATACGGGATGATAAAGAAGACGAGGCAAGGGTAAGGTCGAGGACCTCTTGCCTGGCCGCAGTGACAAAGGTCGGTTCGTTGCCTGTATTACAAATACCTAAGTCCTCACTTAGAATAAAATCAAAAAGAGACTCACCTCTCGCATTGATGTCTGAGCTTCCCCAGCACGAGTGCCTCGAGTTCTCATCCGATCCAATAATAATGTCGACTTTTCGTCGCCTCGCTTCAGCTATGGTCTCACGCAGCAATAGTGGAGGTGGTTCTACCTCGTCCTCATGCGCCATTTATGCAGAAACAAGCCGGAGCTCTCTGGCGCCGCCCTCCACGCTAACCGTCACAATGTCCTCATTGCTGAAATTAGGTAAAATTAGTGCTTTGAATTCGTTTCTGATGAGCATACAGGATCATGGTCTACCTGCTTGTTTCTGCACCATCAGCTTAAACTTAGGCGTCTTAATCCCCGAGATACCGTTACTGCCCAGCCACGGCTCCTGGATCAGGGCTACGTCGGCTCTACCTTGCTCAAGGTGGAAGAGGATATTTGTGGACGCCTTAGAGTGTTGGAGATTTATCTGCAGGATCTTCATCCTCGTTGGGCGAGGCTAGGAGCCTCTCTTCCTCTACCCTGTCATAAAACCGTCCGATACTGATGACGGATAGGTCATAAACTATTTGCTTGAAAAATTTCATGGAAATCCGTTCAGACGTATTAATTTAATTAAACTTTTTTGGCAGTTGGCAACTCTAAACAAGTTTCCTATTTTCAAGTCTAGTTCATAAGCTATCTGTGTGCAAACTTTCATGCAAATCAGTTCAGTCATTTCCCCGTATTAATATAGTTAAACTTTTTAGCACCTGGCAACTCGTGCAAAATTTCATGCAAATCCGTGCAGTCGTTTCCGCGTATTATTTTAATTCAACTGTTTTAAAATGTGGCAACTCTTAAGAAGAGTAGCCTATTTTCCAATCTAGCCTCCAAAACCCCTACCTGCTTTCGCCCCTACCGGGAATGCTTCACATATTGCACGAATTTCGTCTAGAGGAATTTTATATGGAACAGGTAAAGGTAAATCAACAAGTCTACTGTGGAAAGATTTTAAACAATGCTTTGTTATATTGGGAACGAAAAAAATTTAGTAGATATCTTCGGACGATTCAATAAGACTCGTCGTTTTCGAAAAAAAAATCCCAGCTTCATTTCTTCGCAAAAATGGCTACGACTTGGACCCAAAGAATTTTTCCATGTAGCACATTCTCAGGCCAAAGCATCAGCTAAAAAATCTGAGACTATCAATTTGAAGAATGCTTTTCGGCGCCACTAGGGCAAAATACATGTATGTGAAGTTGGCACACGGTATGATGAAAAAAAAGTAAGTGCGCCTGGGCCACACTGTAGAAGTGAAACTTACGTTATTTATCTATCTATACATACACAGATCTGCTTTTGCTTAAGGTTATATTTTTTCGTTTTTTTTTCTATCAATGTAGATCCCTACCTCTACCACTGATCGTTTTAATAACATTCATGCTATTCTGTTTTTCCATTATCTTCATTTTTATCTTCATACTCTACCGATAACAAAATCGATTATAACGTCCATCAAAATATCGAAAGCAAAATAGATGACAAATTCGATAAAAATTTCAATAGCATCATCGATAATACCATTGGTAGCTAAATCGATTAGAAAATCCATAAAAATATCGATAACAAAATCGATAAATATCGATAACAAAATCGATAACTATCGATAACAAAGTCGATAAATATCGATAACAATTTCGATAAAAAAAAATCGATAAATATCGAGAACAAAATCGATTTATATCGATAACAAAATCGATAAATATCGATAACAAAATCGATAAATATCGATAATAAAATCGATAAACATCGATAACAAAATCGTTAAATGTCGATAACAAAATCGATTTATATCGATACAAAAATCGATACAAAAATCGATAAATGTCGATAACTAAATCGACAAATATCGATAACAAAATTGATAACAAAATCGATAAATATCGCTAACAAAATCGATAACAATATCGATAAATATCGATAACAAAATCGATAAATATCGATAACAAAATCGATAAATGTCGATAACAAAATCGATTTATATCGATACAAAAATCGATAAATATCGATAACAAAATCGATAAATGTCGATAACAAAATTGATAACAAAATCGATAAATATCGGTAACAAAATAGATAAATATCGATTACAAAATCGATAATAGTCGATGAAAAAATCGATAATTATCGATAACAAAGTCGATGAATATCGATAACAAAATCGGTAAATATCGATAACATAATCAATAAATATCGATAACAAAATCGATAAATATCGATAACAAAAACGATAAAAAAATCAATTATTTAATCGATAAGACTCGAGAATCTCGAAAATCTCTAAATCCAAAAATAGTTCCCAGATTGAGTCTCTGTGGCTCTCTCTATATCCTTTCCTCTTTAATTACCTTTATTCTAATCTTTCTTCCCCTATCTTCATCTTTACTTTTATCGGTATCCTCATCCTCATCTTTGTTTTTACTTTTATGTTTATCATTTTCTTCACCAACATATTCCCCTTCACCTTTGCCTTTATATATATAAGTAAAGTGTTTAAATTTACCTTGGTCTTCATTTTTACCTTTATCTTTACACATCTTTGTTTTTGTTTTTATTTTTACCTTTGCCTTTATAATTTTCTTTATCTATGTACGTACTCACCTTTACTTTCATTCTTTTGATGTTATTTCTAAGTGTTATCCTCTAACCTTTTAATAGCAAATTTTTGTTAAATTCATACCATATGCATACACACAAGAAGTACTTGTTGCAGCCCCAACCACTTCCGTTGCACCATTTCCGTTGCGCCATTCCCGTTGCACCATTTCCGTTGCATACATACAAGAAGTACTTGTTTCAGCCCCAACCATTTCCGTTGCATCATTTCCGTGTGCAATTTCCGCTGAATTTGCCAATTCCCAACCAACCAACCGCCGCTAAAGAAGTTTCACTTCAAAAAACTTAAGCAAAATTACGCCGAAAAACACTTTTATCGAAAAAGACGAAAATGATTAAAGTTTGAAAAAAATAAAAATTAAATCTGTTCTCGAGTTCCTGAAAAGGGAAAAAAATATGCAAAAATACGCCGAAAAAGCTTTTTTTCTAAAAAGTCTAGTTAGAGTTCCAGAAAACGAAAAAAGTTCTACAAAATTACGCCGAAAAAACACTCTTTCCGAAAAATTAATTAATATTAATTCTGTTCTGAGTAGCTCTTCAATAGTTCTAGAGTTCCTGAAAAGGAAAAAAAAGTTCTGCAAAATTACGCCGAAAAAACACTTATTTAATTTTGCAGAACTTTCTCTTTCCTTCTCAGGAACTCTAGAACTATTGAAAAGCTACTCAGAAGAGATTTGGTGTTTATGTTTTTTTTCAAAAGTTTAGCTTTTTCGACTTTTTGGAAAAAAGTGTTTTTTCTGAGTAATTTTGCAGAACTTTTTTTCTTTTCAGGAACTCTGGAACTATTGAACAGCTACTCAGAACAGATTTAATTCCCAAAGATGTCAAACTTAAGCTTGTTAAAATGCTATTGGTACCAATAATATTGTTACGATTATCCTTGAAACCTCGTCCGGATTTCCCAAATCTCTCGGTTCGTATCGCTGGATTGTTAAATAAATGCAATCGATGACCAAATTGTAGTACAATTAACTTTATTGTACAACAAACAATTTACAATACTCGCTAATACAGTAAAAACACTTTACAATACTTGTTTAAGAAATAACAGCGCTTAACTAAACTTGGTAACACAATTAAACTTATGTCTTGCTTATTCGCAACTCGCTTCTCTGCTCACTTTACTTGTAGCTTGCTGTCTTGTAACTAACTCATCTCGCTGTGGCGGCGCTCTTATATACCTGCGCGGGCACTTATGGCAACTCTAGAACATTCTGAAGTTTATCGCTCATTCTCTTTCTCCCAGTGTTCGCAGTGTTCATCCAACTCGACGTTTCTCTTTGTGGAACATTCTACGTTGTTCCTCGAACATCTGCCTATTTCTCGTTGTTCGCTATGTGTTGCCGCAGTATTCGCCACAATATCGTACCACGAGTTAATATATGGTTGTCTCGATAAAGAATCCCTCCGAAAATATCAATTATTATTTAACAATGCCGTTAGATATATATATCTCAAGCGTAAATTTGATCACATCTCCGAGTTTTCGACAAATATTCTTGACTGCAGCATATCTATATTCTTTGATCGTCGTTTGGTGTTATTCATATATAAAGTTATCTACACCCGTTGCCCGAAATACCTCTTTTCGAAACTAACGTTTGCACAGTCAACTCGCACATGCAATCTTATCGTACCTTATTTTATTTAGAAAACTAAAATCGGAAACTAGTCACTTTCTTCTCAAATTAAATCCTGTACCATCTTATTACAAATTTTTGTTTCCCACTTTACTATTTCTTTCTTCAACTGAAAAATATATGAAATGTTCAAAAACTGGTTTACCAACAGATTAGTATACATATATTCTTTAAGCTACCAAAATTTTATTATGTAATTGTTTTAAAATATGGCACTGTAACAGACTATGTCTTATATGTGCATTTAGATAAATAAATAAATAAATAATTTTAATTTTTTTTTTTCAAAATTAAACTTTTTCGACTTTTGGAAAAAAGTGTTTTTTCTTCACTTCAACTATTCACTTCACTATTGAAGAGCTACTCAGAACAGATTTAATTTTTATTTTTTTCAAAATTTTAACATGTTCGTCTTTTCCGAAAAAAGTGTTTTTCGGCGTAATTTTGCATAACTTTTTTTCCTTTTCAGGAACTCTAGAACTATTGAAGAGCTACTCAGAACAGATTTAATTTTTATTTTTTTTTTCAAAATTTTAACATTATCGACTTTTTCGAAAAGAGTGTTTTTCGGCGTAATTTTGCAGAACCTTTTTTTCGTTTTCATGAACTCTAGAACTATTGAAGAGCTACTCAGAACAGATTTGATTTTTATTTTTTTTGTTTTAATTTCACTTTTTTAACTTTTTCGAAAAAAAAATGTTTTTTTCGGCGTAATTTTGCAGAACTTTCTTTCTCCTTCTCAGGTACTCGAGAACTTTTGAAGAGGTACTAAGAAAACTTTGAGGTTTTATTTCTTCAAACATTCAACTTTTTAGATTTTTTTTAACTGTTTTTTCGGCGAAATTCCGCAGAACTTTCTTTTTCCTTCTCAGGAACTCTAGAACTATTGAAGAGAAAATTTAACTTGTTCGACCTTTTCGAAAGAAATTGAAGAGATACTGAGAACAGATTTAATATTTTTTTTTTTTTTTCAAAAACTAACTCTTTCGGGGCTGGCGAAAATCCTCCTTGATATACCCTCCAAGCGGGTGCCGACTAGGCAATGGGCATCGCTGCTTGCACCGCTGCGGCGGGATGGGCTTGCTCTTCTGCCGAAGTGGTGCAAGCAGGCGGGGCCTAGCTGAGGCCGAGGTATAAACTCTCCTGCCGCGTCCGGTGGCGGGCCGGATGGGCTCGCACTGGGGGAGCTGGGGGTGGGCATACTGAGGCCATTTCTAGGGGGTACCTGGCGGTAGGTATGAAACGCCCCCCTAATCCAGGGTGTCATGCGTCACCGTGCCCATTGGACGGTTTTCAGTCAGGGGGTTTTCCGACTGTATTCTAACGGCGCCTCCCGGATACCTGTCCGCCTCCGGGAGTAACGGTGGACTTACTGCGGCATGGGGCTCTGCCGTGGTCGACCGTTTTTTTTCCCTTTCCCTTTTTCCGGTCGCCGAAAGGCTTCTGCTTAGTAGGCGGCCAAAGAACCAGTAATGATGA
>NW_016162724.1:0-22526 GCF_001687245.7 Rhagoletis zephyria
AATGTTCGGCTCCGCCCGAACTTAGACTTTCTTACTTGTTTTTGTATAGATTTTGAAGCCCTTGCAAAGTTTTTTCAGAAACTAAAATAAGTATTTTCATTTTCAATCTTATTTTATTGATTGAAAAATTGTAACTAGATGTTTTTTATTAATTTTATATCTAAATACTGGAAAATTTTCCACTGTAACAAGCAACAGTTCTCAGAAGAGGAGAAGTCCCAAGAGTAACTCTGGACAGAAACCCCAATTGGAACTCACATATTTCGAATGTTACCAACAATGATACAAACACGTCAGAGAACCCCAGGGTAAGACGTTACGTTAGTAAAACTCGTTGCTACAATGCCGCATGGCCTGGTGGCAAGAAGCTGAGCTACAAACCCTACAAGCTCCAAATTCCTAAAAGGGACTGAAAAGGATAATCACTATGATTGACAAAGGGTTCCAAGTACGACACACCGATGGATCGAAAAGGGGCAACGGGAGTACTGGGGTAGGCGTACTTGGACCAAGATTACATAAAAGTCTGCCAATGCACACACACCCAACCATATTCCAGGCGGGAGCTTTCGTAGCGGTAGTCAGTGTTCGCGGATGTCTTCGTAGAAGGAAAAATTTGGTCAAAATAAATATTATGTCGGATAGTTAGGCAGCGTGAAAGGCGTTAGACTTTTAAAATGGCACCAGTGCAGGCGTACAGCTGCAAAACCATTCTGAATCACCTGGGAACCCACAATAGCGCAAAGCTGTATTGGGTTCAGGGACTGGGTTTGAGGGTAACGAACTGGCTGACTGTATCGCAAAGTGTAGAGCTCAAATGCGCTTGCATGACCCCGAGCTTTTATGCGGTACACTTAAAGAATACACTGCTGAACTGCTTAGGAGCTCAAATAAATCTCAGAAGGGAATGGGACAATCAACGAGATTCATAACTCCTTCAAGGAGGCACTCCGCAACACTCCTTGAACTTAGCCGGGAGGGTCTTAGAACTCTTCCTGGCTAACTGACAGGACACTGCAAGGCAAGGTACCATTTGAGTAAAATGGGGCTTTCTGTAGAAACGGACTGCAAGTTTTGTGGGCTGGTGAAGGAAGCCTCATAGCATATTCATTGTGACTTTGTATTATCATTCGTAGACTGATACACCTTGGAGAACGAAATCCAAAATTGGAAACATAGCACCCTCCAAAGTGCTTAACTTCTTCAATAGCCTAAGGTTTGACTGACTACAATTAGGGTTCAGCACAATAATTCTTCTTAGGTCACAGCGCTATTATTCCCGACCTAATAATAATAATAGCGTCGTCGGGGCATTTTATTCCAATTCGATTTAACCTGCTGCAATATCCAAAATGGAGTTGAGTCAAAAATATAGCCAGCCTCCCGTAGCAACTCAGCTCTAACTTCTGCGATAGGTGGCGTTGGACTCCAATGGTGGAATTCACGAAGCGAGTGTTGACGAAGGTGTCGATTGATCTCGATTAAAGGATTCTCTATAGACTATATTTGTATATTTGGTCTGGTTCAGCGAATGGTGTATTCTTCCTGATTTAACTATACTTTAAAATTGATAAGTTAACGGCACTGAAACGGATAACTTATAATAATATTCCGGAATAAAACATCGAAACTCTTAACAGGCGGTACCACAAGGTGGTGTCCTCTTCCCGATTCTGCTTAAGTTTTGCATATTGAAGCTCCCTCAGTAACCAGAAAAAGTTGTCCAGGTTTCATACGCTTAAGATTTCCTTTTATTGGCATACAAATAACCATTTTTTCTCGTAAATATTATTAGGCCGTCATCTGTAAGTCCTCTTTCGCTAGACTAGTTATCCACGAATCCGATAAGGGTACTTACTGTACTCTGTATTTATTTACTCTGTAGTGGGTCTATCGTCTGGATTCTAAGGCTGCCTCTAGACAGCATTTTCTTTTCACAGGAAAGTGAACCGGATTAAACACTTTTTTCTACTAAGTAACTGAACTAATAACCGAACCAAAGTTTTCTACAAATGTTTGATCCGAACCGACAGCGAAACCACTTTTTATGAAGGCTTAGGGTTGTTTAATTCCCCAACTGTTGAACCGGATCAAAATCCCGGTTCAATAATGCATCGAAAAGGTATTATAGGGGAGTCGAAATGCCGGCTATCTCTTGAGGATGAGGAAACATCCGAACACATTCTGCTTGACTGTCCAGCCTTGGTTAGATAAAGAGCAATTTATTTCAAATATCCAATCGTCCATGCCTTAGTAATAATGAACTCGATTGCCAGGGCCCTTATGGGATTCATTAGGGTAGCCGAGGGTATATTTGGCATACTGGGTTAAGTACAATTTTTAGAGACACAAAACTCCTTTTAAGGCGTGTTGTGTCTTGGTTCTGTCATACCGATGCATTTATCTTACCATATCTTCTCTCATGTATAGCTAGAGCTACAGCCATTGAAGTTCGGAACTTCTCTAAATATACAAAATAATAGCTGAATAAATTATTTTCGGCGAAAAGAGTCATCAACTAGAGACACAGATTTCTAGGTTGTAGGAATAACTCTCTCTCTAATACGAACCGTTAACAGAGTGTAAACTTACATTTAAAACATATTCAACTCACCTTTCCGCATTTTCCTCATTAGTGTATAGACTTGAGTACATGCCATTTAGTCCAGTCAATTGGCATGTAAATTCGATGTTGACCACATATGGTGTACTCGTGCGCAACAATTCCCCCAATACGATGAAGAGCATTTCACGTTCTGGACTCAAATAGAATGACTTAACGGTAATACGTAGATAGGCCATGACATTCAAAATACTGATGCCTTCAATGTCCAGATCCTTGGCATGCATAACTATTAAATTAGTTTCCACGTCAACCTCTATCTGTACGGTTACATAGCCTTCGCAAGTGTTCGTTTCGAATTTCGGCTCCCAATAGAGTCGATATTTTACAGGTCTGATTTCAGTTGGTAAGCGATAAAGGACCTGAAAAAATATTGTATAATGTAAAACTTTAAAAAAATTGTCCATGGAAATATTTCAAAAGTGGTCTAATGACATTTAAATCTGAAATGTTCGTGCAAAGTTTCAGATCGAGCACTTTAATTTGATACATGACTTGTCTCTGTACGATCAGTAGATCACTGGGATTAGGCGCCTTGTCTTATAATAATAAAAAGTATAGATTTCTAATTACTAAAATTTATTTGTTGAATTTGTACACTGTTACCGTTTTTGTATATTCCGCTTTTACCATTTTCTCATTACTTTCATACTAATTTTGGTTTTCAGTTTCTGTACTCCTTTGAGCTATGAAATAGTTGGTCACATTAAGCACACCCGAATTTTAAAAACTTACATAAATCATAATTACTTTAATTATTGGTACTCAAAATAGTTTTTAAGAAAGGTTGTTAGTTTTTATGATTTAAAGGTGCTGCCAGTAGGAGGATTCTAAATAATATTCGGAACGTATTTTCTACAGACAACTTTTGAAATATTATCAAAAGAAATAGTTAATATCCGTTCCCGAATTCGTAATACTTGGGTCTTAAAATGCGTATACATATTTGATTGCCGCTTTTTGCCGAAATAATTTGATGATTACCAATGCTTTTCACAAGTGTCCGTAAACTAAAAAATTACCGTAACAATGTTAACACACGGCGAGAGTTTCTTTATTCACATTCCGAACATCCGGAATACATTTTTCTGTTCACTTATTCTTTAGAACATTGTTCCCGAACACATTCTTTTAATTTTTTTCTGATAATTTTGATCTGAATTGATTTTTTTTTTCTGATAAACCACACGACTATTCTCTTCTAGATCCGGACTGAATAATAAAGAATCACGCCCACGGTCAACCAATAGAAAGATATGTGTGATCCACAAACAGTGTGGCCAGACATGTATTTTAGTTGAAAAGGTTGTAATTTTAATTATGACTTTGTTTTCCCTTTTGCACAATTTTGAATATGACTTTACTTCTAGATTGGAAATAACATATGGTTTTATTTCCAAAAAAAATATAAATAAGACCATATGGCCGCAATTGCAAAGCATTTCGTTTCCACTTTCGGGAAAACAGCTCATAGACGGACTTATTTTTTACGATTTTGCTCTCCACTTCACATATGCCTTTCGTAATTAAGATAGACCAATAACAAAAATGAAAAAGTAAAAAGACTAAGTTTGGGCGAAGCCGAATATTAAATACCGAGCGAACGTATTAAATTAATAATTATTAATTATTAAAAGCATTTTCGTCTTTCCGAAAACTACCGTTGCAAGGTTAGCAGGGACGGTTTTACCCATACTTCAGATATCTTCGATGGTATTTTCAGTTAGACTTAGTGAGATAAACGTATATAAATATGTATGTAGTTATAAGTGGGCGGTAACACCCTTATTTACCAAAATTCCACAATAATCTTACTTCTTCTCAAGGCATTTTTGGAGTACACATTTTGAGTAAACTTGCGTCATTAAATTTCGAAATATTGAGGTTTAAGAATTTCTGAAATCTGAGCCATTCTTTTTTAAGTCGGACGAATTTCGTAAAAAAAATTGGGTCATGTCTCCGGTTCGATGGATTGTATACAGGAAATAAGCTAACACGTGCTCGAGGAAATTTTTTTTTACATTTTTTCTTCGGAGATATACGTCAAAGTTTGAATTTTTTCGTGATTCTAACTAATCATTTACTACTTCAAATCATTATGTCTCAGGTTCTGCGCATCCTTGAGACTTCACCTTAACGTCGTTTTAAAGGTAAAGAAACGGGCTTAACACAAGATTTTCCTAAAGCTAACTTAGCTAACAACAGTTGAACTTCTTTAAGTTGACTTGCATAGTGAAGACAAGTAAATTAGGGATTTTAAAAAAAATTTCCTTAGGACGAAATGGTTTATTTTGTGAGCATCAACAATTATTCGTAGTTTGCTTTCGAAAACTTTTGTTTTAGTAAGGTGTTAAACATCGAGTTTTTGCAAAATGGAAAATTTTATTACGGATTGCGATAGCATACCTATTCAGATATATTATTTGTATGGCAAAATTTTCTTTAAGGCGACAAACCCCTAGAAATGGGTGTAGCAATTGCAGGACTAAAGTTAACAAAATGCACATTTTATTGCGGATTTTGGAAGAATATCACTTCGTTAACAATATTTGTTCCACAACTTGAAAAAGAATGCCTCATATACGATTCCACGATATGAAAAAGAATATCTCATATACCGCTATACGAAAAGTGGACCTAATTTTAGTCCGATTACAATCATTTTCAATGTTTTGCTTTTTCGTGTCAAGTACAATAATTGTATTGGTACAAATCGATGGAACAATTACCGGGATATACACAAGTGGTCATAAGAAGTTATTGCAAACATCAGTTTTGAATAAATTAGCTTCTGTAATTATTCATTTATCGAAGACTCCGTATTTCTCCAAATTACCGTTATATGGGATAAGGGCATGGTTACTGTCTGCTGTCAAAAGTGTTTTTGCAATAGGTATCCAAAGTCTATACAACAAAAATTTGTTGGTGCTGGCAGTCAGTCCAGATAAAGTACTAAACCATTTTATCTACAATCATTAATAGCAACTGAAATTGTTGCACCGTTTATTCAGCTAACGTCATTAGTCATAAACAAATTAACACAAACAACGGAAAGACATATTACTTATCAGAAATTTTCCTGCCGATATCTACTACAATAAAAATTATTAACACTGTTCACAACATTGAATGTTTTAAAAGCCGCTGTCTGTTGTTGTTGTTGTTGTTGATATCACTGAGGTTGTTGATGTCGCATTGGTTGTCGGATTGATTAAAGATTCCAAAAGTTTATCTAAAACATCCAACTTCTCTTCAGCTTCTTTTAGCTTTGTTGCTTTAACGCTATCATCAACGGCTACAATGACCAAAACAACAGTTAAAATAATTGTTGTTAAACCAAGTGCAATAGCAATCCTACGTGCTGTTAGAAATTCTGAAAAATGTACGTTTTCATTAGATAAGAAATTTTTTAACAGCAGTCCAAAGTAGTAATACCCGATATTCTGGCGAACATTTTGGCCTTTAAAGTCGAAATCAGCTGTCAGTTTGAAGTGGTATCAAGCAACTAATTGATGTTACTAAAATTTTCTCTTTTCAATCGATGAATTTTTTTTACAATCTTATAAAATTAACAGTCATTTATCTAAAGTTCTTTTATTATACCTTCGCAATGTATCGAAAAGTTTGATAAAATCTACTTTTCTACATATGCATGTATGTATTTGTGTACTAAGTATATATCGTATATTTATACTTGCTGGGTATCTTTATTGAGGCGGCCGCTAATAATTGTCTAATTTGATAAAAACCATAATTGCTTTCATAACAGCTTATCAACAACAACAAGTTTAAGTACTTGTGTAGCTGACCACTAAAGCTTTATCTCAAGTGCTTTACTACAAGCATTGACAGGCTTGGTAATGATTTTCCAATTCATGAGCACATTTATGAGATATGTACATACATACATATGTATATATGTATATTAAGGATATTTTGTTAAGGCCTACCAACAAAGTTTAAATACACTGTCATCGTCACATTTGATAGGAGGCCTTTACCACTTGCGGGAATCCAAAATTTATTGCTTTGGAAAATTTTGCTAATAATGCTTCCCAAGTTGAAAAAAATATTCATTCTTACTAGGGATGTTTCGAATGTCATATTTTACACATTCGCGAATGTTAAGAATAACATTAAAAAAGCTATAATCAACTTAAGTCATCGTTTTCATTACTTAAAATTTATGTGCTTAACCTATACAATGTTTTAATCTAGTAATCAAAGTTCATAAGGGGCATATTATATTTAAAAAAAAAGTAATTTTGCTGCCCTTTCTTCCATTAGGCGATTTCTTAGAGGCTCGGATATAAAGCCGGCTGCTCTGAACAATTGCTCACTTGGAACGCTGGCGGATGGAGCGCTCAAATATTTGCGGGCCAGATCTGTCAATTTGTCGTATTTTAGTTTAGTTTTCCACCAATAGAGAGGTTTTCAATTGATCTTTCATTTCACATTTTCTAATGTCTCCAGATTCTATATCCGAGCCTTCGCTTTCGCTGGAAGAATCTACAATTATTTCTAGGTTGCTTATAAGTACTCATCAATGTTGCTTGATATACTACTTAACCGTATAGCGCTAGACAGACATATACTAGGTTCATATATAAGTAGATTATCCTCATTTTCGAGCTTAACGCCCTAATCTGTAATTATAACAAGAGATTAGCCATATGTATGCCAATTTACGCTAGCAAGGAAAAGAGGTTTGTAAAGGTATTTTTAATAAAATGTTAAGTAAAAATATATTTATATTGCTTATTATAGCAGAAAAACGTGATCACGGTGGCACAGAGAAGAAACATAACTTTTCCTTGAGATGTGAGAATAACAAGCACAACCAATTTGACGGCTAATAATCTGAGATTTGCCTGTGTAAACGGGGTGATTAAAAAACGAGCTTTGATTGAGATAATATTGATATGTGAACATAGTTTTAGAGCCATTTCAAAAATATTAGAGTGGGCTCTCTGCCCATGTACACATTCGCATTCGCAAAACATTCGTATCATTTGATGCGAATGCGAATGTCAAATACGAATGTGTAATGTGATGCGAATCATTCGCATAACGAATGCGTATGCAAATATTCGCAACATACCTGATTCCTACGTATTCATTTAAAAAAGAGATTGGTCGAATTTTCATATTTTCATATTTCAAATCGTGCATTTCTAAAAAAACCCCGAATGGTTCTAATTTTTCTCATACACCCCTAAAATAATGAGCATACCGGAACCGCTAAAGTTAGTTAAAGGGAAGCTCAATTTATAAATTTACATTGATTCGGAATTTTTAACAATTTCCTCAAAACCTATTTCAGAGCCATTTTTAACCTCTTGAAATGGAGTAAAAGTCGAGGGACGGTTTCATTACTTAGACGGTTAAGGTATTATTCGTATTCGGTAGCATGCAAGGGTTAAGCATTTCAATGAAGTAATTTTTTAGTTTGGTTTATTGCAGATATAAATAAATATATTTCGATCTGATGTCTGGTTCTTTAGAAAATGTTCTATTAATGTTCATATGTATATGTACATGCTGATGAAAATAACGCCGAATTATACTCTCTTGCATGCTTTCTGCTACGATAATATAATAAAAATCATAAATTAATTGTTATTTTGTGATTTTTATTTTTTTCGATTATTTTTTATCGTTATTTTATGATTTTTATTTTTTCTATCATTTTTAATCCTTATTATGTGCTTTTTATTTGTTTGATCATCTTTAATCGTTATTTTATGATTTTTATTTTTTCTATAATTTTTAATCGTTTTTATGTGAGTTTTAAGTACCAAAGTAAAAAATACTTTGCCATTTAGGAGCTGTTAGATGCTAAATTAAAGTGGAGATGCAAAATACTTTAACTAAAGTACAAAGGTATTTATTACACGGCTAAATGCTTACAAACTAAATACTCCATGACTTAGAAAAAATTAATCAGGACGATTTCGAGATTTTCAAGACTACTTCGGGATTCTCGGAACTATTTCATTATTTTCGGGTCTACTTCGAAACTTTCGTAATATTTCTCGATCTTGATATCGATATATTTATCTGTATAATAATCGATGCTGTTATCGATATTTTCATCGAAAAATTTATCGATGTTGCTATCGATTTACTAGTCGATATTTTTATTGATATATTTACCGACATTGTTATCGATATACTAATCGATATTAGTGATCGATATTTATATTGATACAAAAATATGCGCTACATACGCTACAGCGAAAATGGACGACGCGCCATTTCTATAAATGAAATTAATTGCTGCTATACTCGTATGTGAGCACAAAATATTTTCACTGCAAATTTAATTTTTTTAATATCTATAAACAAAATAAAAAAAAAATATTAATATACTACGATTTTATAAATGGACTAAAAATTAGAAAACAATATTTCTCAGTCCCGTAGAATTTTTTTTGATAACTTTTGATTTTGAAATTGTAGCCAAAGTTATTATAAACAATTTATGAAATTGAAAATTAAAAGTGTGGGGCACATGTAATAGACCTGAATTGATATGAAGGGTTAATATATGTATGCATGTGGATATATAAATAACTATGTTATGTAGTTTGACTACTGTCAATTAAGCCTAATGCTTTGTATTACATGCGCTCCACGTTTTTCGTTTTCAATCGCATAAATGGTTTATAATGACTTTTGCTAAATTTTAAAATCAAAAGTTACCAAAACAAATTCTATGTGACTGAGAAATATTAATTTATAATTTTTAGTCTATTTAGTCTATTTATAAAAGCGTGGTATATTAAAACATTTTTTTCGTTGTATTTATATTATTTTGGAGCAATCTGAGGAAAACAGTGTGGCATGTGCACAACCCGGAATTTCTTCGACCTATTACTCTACTTGGTAGAAGTAAATACCTTTATACCCTTTTAGATAAAGTCTTTGCTCTGCCACTAAATTTGGATACTGAAAAATGAGGGGTTTAAAAAATTTAGAGGGCCGTTAACTTATTTATTCTAAGATATAGTTAAATCATTAGTTAAACTTAGTTACAGAATTGTCTATATAATTTTCTGTAGTTAAGTTGATTTTATAATTTAACGGCCCAGAGTGGTATAACTACCAAAATCCTAGAAAATTAAATAATCAAGTAAAATAAATCAAAATAACTAAAATAAAATAAAATAAGAAATATTGAATTAATTAAATTAAATAAATGAAGTCATTGTGTTTCAGTTTTTGATGGTCAATTTGTTTAGAGACATGCAGAGATAGGTCTGGAGAAACCCCCGAATAAAAAGTTTCAAATGAATCCAGTCATTTTTCAAAATTATTGGAATTCAAAAGAATCGCACTCAAAGTAAACCTTTTTCCAGACCATAGCGGATTTTTTTACCCGAGCCAATTTTGGATAAACAGGGGCTTCAGTTAATGAAGAATGCCTAATAGCTATTTCTAATGGTGAAAGCGCCTTAATGCTCTCAATTAAACCTTTATAAAATAAAAACTTCCTAATTCGACTTACCTCTTCTGGATCTGGCAATCCTGTTGGTAGTGTTGGATAGTTGGGATTCGATGTCACAGGTGTTACCTCGGTACTGGTAATGGTAATTGTTGGCACTGCAACGCCCTGTGTTGTGCGCGTCGTCTCTGTGGAGGCCGTAACAACTGTTGATGCTACAGTTACGGTTGTGGCAGTACTTGCCGTTGAAGCGGCTGTTGGTGGAGTTGGTGTCGACTCAGTGGTTGCAATTACAGTTGCTGCCGTTGTCTGCGTTGTTGCACTGGGTGTCGCCGTAGTTGGGACCGTTGATATGGCATCTAATTTATCCAAAGCATCTTGTAATTCATCCTCTAATTGAGCTTTTTCCACAGCCAAAACAATGGTGGAAACACAAAAAGCTGTCGTGGCCAAGGCAAAGAAAATTGCCAGATTTTTGACGGTCAGCACTTGAAGAGATAAACAAAAATTAAAATGAGTTGTGAGAAACAAGTTTTATTTTTTTTTAGTATACGAAATATCCTTTTTTCACACTTACATATCATATTGTTCAGCAGGCAGGATATTTTTTGTATGAGATATTACAAAATGTTCAGTGGTTAGACTTGTTCGGTGGAGCGACCCTGCCGAACTAATTTAAGTATTTTACTGAGGCCTCGTTCTTGCCTACTTTGAATATATGTATGAATATCCAATACTGAGTATATTGTATACTTGTAGGTAGCTTATTCAAGACACCTGCCTGTATGTGTAACTTAATTATTTTTTCTTTCAATTTTCAGTAATTTTATTATCATTTTATGAATGCATTTGGATAAACAGGCATTATTGGACACTATCGATCGACTGGTCTGCACGCACGGAATTTCGTAAATAATACATAAATTATTATCTTTTTGCAATCAATTCATAAAACATATCCATATGTATGCATGTGATATAATTTTGAAAGGCTATAAGGGGCACAAGACTTATACCCTCTGTCACTAATTTCTATAATAAGGAAAAAAAATAACGGAACATTTTTTCTAGACTAATTTCGGTCCGATAAGTTCAAATTAGGCATTCAAATTTAATTTCACTTTGTTTCTTATTCGTTAGGTGCCTCAGGGCACTGTTTGTGCTTTAGCTGACAAAAATATAGACAAAATATGTTGATGATTTATTTTTCATTTTTCATTGAAGAAAGTTTTAAATAAAGTTGATTACAATTAAATGTTTACATTAATTTCTGAACAAGATTATGATACTTAAAAAAACAGTTTTCGGCCTTTGAGCAGCACAAATGCATATTTAGTTTTGCACAAAAACCCTGAATTTTTGATCCCTCAATCAATTTTCTACCTATCAAAAATAAAATTAAAAATCCACATAATCTAGTGTAAAATAGCGACCAAGAACAAGAACATCCATACAAGAAATATATACTGTAAGCCCCAACAGTTCCTTGAGACACTTCACTGTTTTTTTTTTTTTGCTTTCAAAACTTTCACTTCCACTAATTTTGTCCATGAAAGTTTATAGATTGGTTGGCAATACTACTCTTTTTGAACAAAAAAATAAAAATTGCTCACTGCTATCTAAAACTGGAAACGCGTTTCATTTATTGAGCAACGAACTCATTCGCAAAAACACTTATTTGTTGTTAAAAATAAGATATCTCACAATTAACGGGATCATAAACTCTAAACGACCAGAAAGATATTTGAAAGCTTTTAGATGAAAACAACTAAAATCAGTGGTGAAAAAAATTAAAAAAAAAAAGATTTGGTACGCTGAGGCACTCTTAACTGTTAGAGGGTTAAATTATTTAAGCCCAATTTTTTTGCAGTGGCAAATGCCCTGTTTGATATTTTCGTAAATACATACATATTTATATATAAGTGATCTGCTTAGGGTGGTTGCCCTTGACATCAAATGTGTAGATCAGCGACGCTAAAAACAATTCATACAACACCGCTTCCTATGTCCTTTGATAAAAATGCTAGAGTAGTTTTTCTCTGGAAAAAATCCTTAAAACCTGTGAGTAAACATGTTTAGAATCAAGTCAAAAACTTAGTTGGATATTTCCACACATTTCGAAATTAGATCTCTCTGCCACTCTCGGACCACTGCACATCGTCCAGATTTAATATATAAAATAGCAGCTTACTTCAAAGAAATGGAAGCTAAAATGTTTAAATGAACAGCCCATGAAAACAAAATTCACTTTCGTTGTTGGTGTATCAGACAGGGATTTTTAGTCATCCCTTGTCAAATTTCCAGAACGAAAAATGACACTGAAGATGTCACATCGCCGAAACCAAACTTGACAAAGAATGACGGAATATTGTTTCACAATACATCAAACGAAACTTGTTTCGAAAAGAAAAGAGAAAGTTAATAATGACGTCAGTTAGGTCTTTAAATAATCAGCTTTAAAAATATTTTATACGAGCATAACTACCTTTTTATTTCTGTGCAAAAAACAAAATCGGTCCCAATATTTTTTTTCAAATACCAACACATCTTAATTTAACTTGGAATGACGCTCGTTCATCCTATCTTTCTCTGTCACCCTTTGAGTGAGCTTATTAGCAAAAATAAAATAAAAAGGGTAAGAAAATACCTTTCCAATGATACCTCGCAAGTTTAAATCGGCATAGTTTAGGTTATATTCAAGTTATTCAAGTTTTTCTTATACTAATCTTTGTAAAAGTTAAGTAACAGCATCAAAAATTTCGTTATTACGAGTCCGTTGAAATTTTTTTTAAATTTCTTTTAAATATTTTTATGCAGTTTTGTAAGCTTAAACCATTTTGTGATTTGAGGGTATTAAGAAAAAAGTATTTAAGAAACTATTTGGATTCGTAAAAAACTCCTGTTTTGAAGGTATTTTCAAATCGGTCCAGCTCACGTAAGTTTCAATATCGTAATCGAAGTATTTTGGTGGAAGGCTTAAAATATAATAGATTTTGTAATTCCAATTTTTTGATTTTTTTTTGATGGGCAGTGATGCAGTCTAATGTACATACATATGTAGGTAGTGATACAACGGTTTTATCCATCTACAACGCTTTCTTTTGGCTTCAAACTGATTTTCCAATAGAAAAATAAACAGGTACCAAGTTTCTGAGGATTACCTTCTTCTAGCAAAATAACTAAATAAGACTTCACCTTATGCACGAATTTTTGCCACTACACACATAGTGTACCAATAGGAAATAATTAGGTTACGCTTTAAGCCAGCTATTTGTAGTAGCTTATCAATTTTCGTGGTGCACTTTTAGGCGCCGCTGTAACGTTTGTTTGCTTATTGCTTACAAGAACCGAACCCAGTAAACAATTTAATGAGCCATTCAAGCCAGCCACATTGACGTACATATGTACATATAAAAAAGCTGCGCAATCAAATAATAAATTATACAACAATTAATTTGTAAATATGTATATTATTTAAAAAAAAAAAGTATTCTATTAATAGGCTAACATAAATTTTGTCGGGCTTTACTTTGTGGTTCTACTGGACCGATTTTAAAACCAAAAACATACTTGGAAATGTATTTTTCTGGTGAATTTTTATGGTTTCAAATTACGGTTGAAATCAATGTGACAAAATTTCCGTATTTGCGTAAAGTTGTTGCGTGTTCTTAAATACTAGTTGTATTTGCATTGCTAACGGTATATTATTTTTTACTGCTGCTTGTTTTTTAACACGAAGAAGAATACGAAGAGCAACCGAAGACGAATTGAAGACCAGTGCAACGACTAAGATGAACACGAGTTCGAAGTAAAATGCATCGACGAGTTGGAAAATGCTAGGACATGTATCTACTTCGATTAAAATTAAAAAAATATGAACGCAAATACGGTTTACGAATAGGAGGTGAAAAAAGAAAAACACGAATACGAAAATAAATTTGATGACGAATACGAAGATTAAGATGAATCCGAACACGAGACCGTACACGATTACGTCGAGCAACCTAAGGTAAATAGGAAGATGCGTTCAGAGACGAATTCGAATACGACGGCGAAGATGAAATCTAGGACGAAAACGAAAACAAATACGAAGACGCACATCAAGATGACCTAGGTGGTGGCGTATGCCAATACGTTTTTAAAGGTGACTCCCCTCAGCGACATCAAAAAACTTGCAAAGTCAGTCGGATGAATAAAGACTCTCTGGACTCCTCGTAGCTTTATATGATTATATACGCTACCTACACATCAGACCAGGGAACCGTATCATAAGATTGAACGTTTTTCCGAAAAGTCGTTGCGAGTGTAAAATTCCACTCTTGCTTCTTTAACCCTTTCACCCTCCTTATTTTTCAGCCCAGGCATCGTATTGGCTTTCGTATTATATATTTTAAGTGGGATCTAGCTGGGAACAAGCTAAGCATTGAGAACATAAAAGCCAAAAATAGTCTGTGAACTGAATTTAACATTTTATTAAATAAATGTATAATTTACTTTCAATGCACTCCAGATGGCAAGCTATTTATTAAATATATTTTGTTCATATTCTATGACGTGGAATGCTCAGTCAGCCACGCTCCAACGTTTTCCTTATTGTTTGCCAACCAAGCTATGTTATTCTTCACTGTCTCCAAAGCGCGCACACGTGCCGCTGCACCAGCGCCGGCCTCCGGATATTTAGCAAAGAATTGCTCCATTTCTTCCAACTTGGTTTGTTTGTCGAAGCGCGACGTAATTGAAGGAATCATATTACCCAAGTAACGTTCATTCAAACCGAAACGGTCCACTAAATCGGGCCAATGTTCGCGCACATAATCCCAGACGATTGGTTCACCAACCGGGTTGGCGGCGATATATTGCAAACAAGTGAAATAATCTTGACTGCGCACATTATTTTCATCCCAGGCGAGATTGATATAGCTGCAACGATTCACGAATACCAAAGTAAGGAGGAGCTTAAAAAAAAAAGAATTATTTAATAAAATTCACACTTACTTGCTCAAAATCCATGGCACTTGCACGGCCGACAGGCCGTACATTAATTTCGATTTCTCACTGGCATCAGACTCGTTCACGAAGAGTTCCCACATCTTGTTCCAAGACTGCTCATTAGCGGCGTATGCCCCATAGTAGTAGACTGTTTGACGAATGTCTGGATGTGGGCGCACATCTGGAGTACCAAGCCATGCATTAAAGCGTGTTGCTGCTTCTGTTAGGCATTCCTCCACACCGAGGGAGCAAGCAGCCGATAAGATAGTAACACGCAAGAGGCTAGGCAAAGTTGTTTATTATTTTATTTTATTAAAAAAAAACACTATTCTACCATTATTTTCAAACCTACTTTTGTAAATGATCAGCACCTACTGTCCACGTAACTTGTTCATAGATTGGCTTTATTAAATTGCGTGAATACTGGTTGTAATTGCCATAAACTTCGGTGAACATAAGCGAACGTTTGAGTGAGGTGAGCTTCGATGCCGCCACACTCCAGGGCACATATTCGGTTTCCTTTGCCAAATATTCCGTCATGTCGAAGGCTGTGTCGTAAGAGAGCTGCGTGGCATCGGCTAGCGAGAAGGCATCATTTAAGAGACCAGCGCGATCACCAACTGAAAATTTCTAAATAGGTAGGGAGGAAAAAAGATGGTACAAATTTAGGAACTGTGCATTTGTATTGGATACATACATACTACTCTATTTATATCAATTAATGAGCGGAAAGGAACGAAGTATGGCTCCAAAATGTTATTATTTTTCGATACGACGCAAGTGGATTGTTATTAGAAGAAAGTGTGATATCTACTACATATGTATTAGGGTGAAGCGAAAAAGTCACTTTTTGATTTAAAAAAAAAAACACATTGCACCGCGTTAAACCGTTTCCTATCGGATGATATTCAGCCTTATCATGAGTTTCATTTTTCCCGAACCGGTACACTTTTCACTTTTGGCTTCCATGGTTTTACTAATGGGCGGATGACAAATTTTCGGGTGAATTTTTTTTCAGGCGAAACTCAGGATAAAGCAGATTTACATTGTCCCGAGAACCTAAAAGTTTCGAAAAATCTCACAAATTATGATTCTTGTATACTTTTTTTTAAGATTTTGTAAGCAAATTTTGAGCATGCTGTTTTGCACCCATTAAATCATTAAATTTTAGTATGGAAAAGTTCAAGTTTCATTTTGTCAAAAAATCGCGTAGATTTTTGGCAACTTAATCGCCTACAACACTACATACACAAAATCTTTCTAGAAAATCTTAAAAAACAAGTATAAAAGAACCATACGTTGAGAGATATTTTGAAAGCTCCCTGGGCGACAATAAATGTTATCCGATCGGAAAACGCTTTAATACAGTTCAATGTGGTCATGTTACCCAAGTAGAGAAATTTTTTTTCGCTCCACCCTAATACTTATGTATGTATCTTCTGGTAGATTGCCACCTCAACCTTGAACCCAGAACCCTTTCTACGCTCATGCAAGCTTAGCATTTTAAAATTTCCTCTTTCATCCCTCCAGGAATACAAAGAGACTTCTTTGATTCGTCACCTAAGCTCTGCTTGATTTTGCGTCCTTCTGTCTGAATTTTTCAGAGAAAATATATTGAACATTGTATAGTTACAGCTCGTTTCTACAACATTCTACTTAAAGAATGCATGTTACAAATTCTGCCACTGTATCTAGTTGGGCATTGGTTTCATCCGGGCAGCACGGATCGGTGTAATGCAGCATTGTAGTATTGAAATTCTTTAATGGCTCGTTGTTAAATGGGAAATTAGTGAAACCCTAACCTCAATTGGTATGGCTTTTGCCATTTTCAAGCTGCCTGGGTAAGGATTGTTCTATGATGCATGGTCTAATAAAAGGTTATTAAAAGGCACGTCCTGTCGAATCTTTTAGCAAGCGTGGCATCAAAATGTGTACTCTTCGAGCTTCGAGAACGCCTCGAAATATCATTTCGTAGATGCTGCAAAATTATGAGGCGAAAAATGCAGAGTATCGCTGAAAATTGTTAAGAGCAGGTTGCGGCACTTTGTGTCTATAGTCTTTGATGACCTAACTTGCCTGACAATATTCCTCAGAGACTCTTAATAGTTCAGCACGGAGGAGTAAAACTTCAATGCGTGGTATCGTAGAAAAAATCTATTCAGAATGGCAAAATCAGAGATACACAAATTTTATTAAAAGGCGGTTCACAGCCCTTTTCTCAAAATTAAATTTAAAAAAATCCAATTTTTTTTTTCTAAATAGCAGATCTCATAAAATTTAGTCTCACCATATTCTGGCACAAAAGTGTTACAATAAAGCCAACTATCAAGATTGAAAGCTCTTTTGATAGAATGCATTTATTATCAGTATTGCCAACACCCATAATTTGGGATTTTCGCACCATAAAAGGGCGCGTGGGATTTTACGATTCATTATGAGATTCTTTAATTTGTTTAATTTGTTTTTTTTTTTTTGTTTGCGATTCAGTCATTGTGACGCGTGGGACATTTGAACTATATTTTCCTCAAACTTTAAACTTTAATTAATTTCTCTTTAACCTTTAATTTGACCAGTTTCAAACTGTTAACATCTGAATTCCGATATCAGTTTAAGACGAAACTAATAAAGTACAAAACTTAAATATATAATTTACACAAGAGATTTTCGGTTTCCCTAGAGGGACGGGTGCGACAACGATGTCACCCGCCTCTGTGAGTTGATGTTCTCGTTTCCCAATTTTAGACAAACTATCAAAATATTTCGTGCATAGCGGCTGTCTCGAACATAGTTAATATAATGTTATGGTTCATTTTATGCATTGATGACATTATTAGTTTTGAAAAAAAAAAATTAGCCAATGAAGTTGAGGACACATAACTTTAAATTTATTTATTTTTGTTTTTTTTTTTAATTTAATATTTTCAATTTTATTGGTTAGACTTTTTTTAATTTCATAGGATTTGAAATTATCTCTAATTTTTTTCTTTTAACTGTTAGATATGTATTTTATATTATTCAAAAAAAGTATATTTTTATTGTTTTAAGGGCTGTCTGTAGCTCTCAGCAAAAGCGAAAAATGCGTATATACAAAATGACGCACAAGAAATGGAAAAGAAATATTCTTCTATCAAAATTTCTTAAATCAGTATACAGGGGCTGGATTCTGTAACTGTAGGTTTTAAAGACACTGAAAATTGTGTACACTTCTCATTTTGCGATTCAGCAAGTGTTAGAATGAGTTTTAAACCTCAAAACACACTTCTCTGCCGAAAAACTCGCAGCATTTTTCTCTGAGTTTTTGGTTGTGAGTTTTGCACTCAGCGTACACTGCATTTTCTCACAGTTACAGAATCCAGAATTCTCTCATATCTATGTAGTTCTTCGTTGTTGTCGTTGTTGCGCTTCTCTCACTAGGAGAGCAATTGAAAAAAGTTCTGAATGCTTTTAAATTGTTAAGGCAACTTCAAATTTAGTTCAGGATCAAATAGAACAATGAGCAAATGGTTTTTTCATGCAGTTGCCAGAATTATTTTGTAAATTTTCAATTCCTTAAAATTGTTCGTTATTAAAATTTTGGATGATTTTTTGGAAGTGTTTGACTCTTTCAAATATGCAGTTAAAGTGGAGGTGGGCCTGGTTTTTATCCAATTCAGCCCGTTTTCAATATTAACCCACCTTTGGTAGATAGCTCAGTTTTTGCTCGAGTTATCGTAGGCACGGGTGGGCAGAAAATCATCGCTTAATCGAATTCTATGTTCATAATGTCTATATTATCTCGATTTCTTTAGGCCGTCACAAACGATCGTTATGCGATCAGAATATAAAAATAAAAACACATTTGTTGAACTTACAGTAGGTTCCGTTATAAGTTGATTCGCTAACTTTAGCCACAAAGTTTCAGGATAGTTAACACGATAGTAGCCAATCTGATCGTAATTGAATTTAATCCATTCAGGTGCAGTTGTCAATTCAATAATTACTGTAATTGAAATTAATTACATTTTATCAATTTATATATATTTGTAGTGAATGCAAAATCGCATATGCCCTACATTCGGTTTGATTATAGTAGAACCAAGCTCTCGTCTCATCAACCGTTGCATTTGTCTTGTAAGTAATCGGTATTGACCAAGTATAACTGGAAAATAAAAATTAGATAAATAAATACTTTAAATGTTTACCGTTTGATTTTGTGCTTTCAATTTCACCACTCACTTAAACGGTGAATCATCGTAGATGCTTTCGTAATCATCCGGATTGGAGAAGAAACGTCTTTGTGTAAGTCTAAATCTTGTATCGCTTAATTCTTCTACCTCGACTACTGGTAAACCCATTTGTTCCGTCCAAGTATTCATAATCGATTTTACATCAATGCCCAAATTTAATTTGTCGATTTCTGTTAAAAAGTTATCCGTCACAGCATTACTATATTTGTACTCATTCAAGTAATTCGTAACAGCCTTTTGAAAGTTTTCAGCGCCAATAAAATCTTCCAACATCCGGATTATGGATGAACCCTTCGAGTAGGTGATGGTATCAAATATTTCAGTAATTTGATCGGGATTCGCTACAGTTTGTATAATCGGATGGGAACCGAGTGTGGCATCCAAAGAGAGGACGGTATGCAGAGTACCGGTGATAAATTGGTCGCGCTAAAATTAGAGTGTGGATTACCAAAAACTGTTCACATAAACATGTACATAGATAAATTAAAATTAATAGCTACATAAGATATACGATATATATATGATATATGATGTATGTATATACATAAATATAGAAGCGATGAAGCTAACTAATTATTTATAAACAATTCAGAAAAATGCGATCCAAAAGAGACTGTAACAGATGTAAACATAATAATAAAAACTATTGTTGAAACATTAAAATTTTTAACAAATTTTTTGCGATCATATTTAGTATTTTCCTCGTTGGATATGGTGATGTAAAGGTAACGTGGTAATTTGTTTGAGTCACTATATGTATGTACATTAAAAGGCTTCCCTGATCAAAAATATTTTAAAATAAAAGCACGCATATAAAAATATTTCATTTAACTTTTATTTAACTTGATTTCGATTTTTTAAATAGGTGGCAGCCATTTTAAAATATATTTTGGAAATAAAGCTTTCTTCTTGTTTGACACTCGTATCAAAATATTTCATTTAACTTTTCAATTTTAATATCAAAACAGGTGGCAAATCTCTTGAAAAAATATTTTCGATATAAAGTATCTTTAAAAATTATTTTAAAAAATACTTCGTTTAACAAATTAAATTAAATTCGAATTTCTAAACCGGCGGCAACCCCTGTCAAAAATATGTTCGCGACCCATATTAAAATATTTAATTTATTTGACTTACACTTTTTGAATAGCTGTTAACCCTCTTAAATTTTGTTTTTATGCAACTCGTTATTGAACTCTTCATGCATTTGAAAGCCACATTTTTTTTATATTGTTTTTTACGTTTTAATTACATAATTTACTTAACTTTTGAAAAATATCCTATATGTATATTCTTCCAGATTATAACCTATCTGTGTGGCGAATTTCATTGAAATATGTTCGACCGGTTTAGCGTGAAATAGTAACAAACATACTAACACATTTACTCACAATCTTTCATATTTATAACATTGGTAGGATTAAATAAGTAGTACGTAAATAACCCTGTAGGATCTAACACTAAACTTAGAGCACACCACAAACCAGATTGTAGGTGAATGTAAGTAGTCCAAAGTTTGGTCCATGCATAAATTCTATTTACACTAAAAATTGAGTGTCCTAGGCTCGGGTCGATTTTCCGGTTTGTAACCAATTTTAAATAAAAACTCATACTTTTTGCATTACATTCGGGCCACCTTTAGTACAATTCACCTACTTTTCATTACATTGCTTGAATTTGTTGGACTATCTTTGGCCTAGATACAAAACTACTATACCTGCGATTGTATTTTTCGACCAATCTTTCCTTCAGGGAAGCCATCGTGGGCGATATATGGTGTGAGAGCTATCCAAGGTGTTAGTGTTTAATTCGGGCAGAAAAAAAAGTTCTTCATATCCAAAAAATCAACACAAAATCAAAATAAAATCATTCTTCGTTGCCTTGACGGACTTTTGACAACAATTTGTAAGTATTTGACTTTTCGACATTCTTAAAATATTTACTTTATACGAACTTAATGAATTTACTTACCATTTTCCATTCAGGAAACTTCGCCTCAACGCCTATGTATTCAATGTAGCTCGCAAAACCCTCATTAAGCCATAAATCGTTCCACCAAGCCATCGTGACTATAGAAACAATAATGTTAATCAGTTAAACATTGTACGGACACAAATATTAAAAGCTCAAATAGTTGAGAAGACTATAAAATAATCGTATATACATATTATAGCACTGAGCGCCTACAGAAGTACACACACACACACACATATGTATAACCCATATATGTATGTAAGTACATAAGCATACAAGTTTCACAAAACCGGATAATGCTCACTCAATAAGCCCTAAAAGCACCACCAGTCCTTTGATAAATTATTAAATTTATGACTTAGAAAGCAACCCATAAAACTAGTATTACTGAGTTTATCAATACCGCAATAACTAAGCAATCAATAAAATCTAAAGTTAAATTACCTAAATTCCCGAACCACATATGCGCAAATTCATGAGCGATAACACTCGCAATATTTTGCCGATTTGCCGTTGAGCTGACGTTTTCGTCATAAAGCAATGTGGTTTCACGATAAGTGACCAAACCCCAATGTTCCATAGCACCAGAGACGAAGTCTGGTATGGCAGCCATGTCTGAAATATATATATATTTTTTTTAAGACAGTTCATCGAAGCGGTTTGAACTCTTTGTAGTAGTTTCAACAATGCTTACCCAACTTTGGCAATGGATATTCCACTTGGAAGTACTGAATGTAGTATTCAATAACCGTTTGGCCAACTTCCAGCGCAAAATCAACCTTATCAAGTTGTTCAGGAGTCGCAAAGGCGCGCAGAGTAAAGTTTTCGCCAATGCCATTTGTATTGATGGTTGTCGATTTGTTTGCAAAGTCCGAAACAATGAAGCAGGCCAAGTAAGTGCTCATCGGCACGCTCTGGTTAAAGAAGACCTCCACGTAGTTACCCTGATCGGCTTCACGCTGAAAGGTGTAAAACAAATTTCACGGAAAAAAATATTGAAAGTAAAGTGAAAAACTGCAACATTTCCCCTACCGAAATATCCATATTGGAGAGCGCATGGTAATCACCTTCCTTGGGATACACTAAAGTGATTAAGAAAGTTGCTTTCATGGCTGGCTCATCGAAACAGGGGAAAGCCTGACGCGCATAAGTTGGCTCAAACTTAGAGGTGGCAATAACTCTGTTGAATAGAATGTTGAGAAATAAATCAAAATTTCAATGCTAATTTAGCTGCTCACTTCTTGCTACCATCCGCTTTGGTGTACGA